>NC_057810.1:48449966-48715195 GCF_018294505.1 Triticum aestivum
AGGCAATAATAAAGTTGTTATTTATATTTCCTTATGTCATGATAAATGTTAATTGTTCATGCTAGAATTGTATTAACCGGAAACTTAGTGCATGTGTGGACATAGACAAAACAAAGTGTCCCTAGTGTGCCTCTACTGGACTAGCTCGTTAATCAAAGATGGTTATGTTTCCTGACCGTAGACATGTGTTATCATTTGATGAACGAGATCAAACCATTATAGAATGATGTGATGGACAAGGCCCATACGTTAGCTTAGCATAATGATCGTTAAATTTTATTGCTATTTCTTTCTCCATGACTTATACATGTTCCTCTGACTATGAGAGTATGCAACTCCCGAATACCGGAGGAACACCTTGTGTGCTATCAAACATCACAACGTAATTGGGTAATTATAAAGATGCTCTACAGGTGTCTCTGAAGGTGTTTGTTGAGTTGGCGTAGATCGAGATTAGGATTTGTCACTCCGTGCATCAGTGAGGTAGCTCTGGGCCCTCTCGATAATGCTCATCACTATAAGCCTTGCAAGCAATATGACTAATGAGTTAGTTATGGGATGATGCATTATAGAACGAGTAAAGAGACTTTTCGGTAACGAGATTGAACTAGGTATGAAGATACCAACAATCGAATCTCAGGCAAGTAACATACCGATGACAAAGGGAACAATATATGTTGTTATGCGGTTTGACCGATAAAGATCTTCGTAGAATTTGTGGGAACCAATATGAGCATCCAGGTTCCGCTATTGGTTATTGATCGGAGATGTGTCTCGATCATGTCTACATAGTTCTCGAACCCGTAGGGTCTACACGCTTAATGTTTGATGACGATTTTTATTATGAGTTATGTGTTTTGGAGACTGAAGTTTGTTCGGAGTCCCGGATGAGATCACGGACATAATGAGTCTCTAAATGGTCGAGAGGTAAAGATTGATATATTGGAATATTACATTCGGACACCGGAATGGTTTTGGGAAGTTTCGTATAAGTTTTGAAGTACCAGGAGTTTATCGGAATCCCCCCCCCCCCCCCCCCCGCCCCGGAGAGTAATGGGCCAACATGGGCCTTAGTGGAGGAGAGGGGCCGGCCATAGGAGGTGGCGCGTGCCTCCCCTTTGAAAACCCGAATTGGACAAGGGGTGAGGGCAGCGCCCCCCTTTCCTTCTCGTACTCCCTCTCCTTTCCCCCTTTGCTACTCCGGAAAAAAGGAAAAGGTGGATGGGCTAAATCCTACTAGGTTTGGAGTGCTAGTAGAACTCCCCCCTCCATGGCACTCCCCCTGGTCGCCGGCCTCCTCTCCCCTCCTTTATATACAGGGGCAGGGGGCACCCCAAAGGCACAACATTGTTCTAGCCATGTGTGGTGCCCCCCCCCCTCTACCGTTTGCTCCTCCAATAGTATCACCATAGTGCTTAGGCGAAGCCCTGCATGGATCACATCATCAACACTTTCATCACGCCGCCGTGCTGACGAAACTTTCCCTCGACCCTCTGCTGGATCAAGAGTTCGAGGGACGTCATCGAGTTGAATGTGTGTTGAACTCGAAGGTGTCGTACATTCGGTGCTATATCAGTTGGATCGTGAAGACATTCAACTACATGAACCGCGTTAACATAACGCTTCCGCTTTTGGTTTACGAGGGTACGTGGACACACTCTCCCCCTCTCGTTGCTATGCATCTCCTAGATATGTCTTGCCTAATCGTAGGAATTTTTTTGAAATTGCATGCTACGTTCCCCAACAAAAAATATGCAGTGTTGAGATCGCCATCTCTGAGCCAGGGATACGGGGCCGCTGTCGTAGGCAGATCTCCTCCTGGTGGAGAGCCTCACATGGCTAACGTACCACTGCTCTTTCTTCCTCAGTTGTCCCTCGACACACCGACCGACACCTTAGCTTGTCCAGCCGATCTTCTGCAATTGTCTGACCTGATGAGTTAAGCAACCAAACTCGCGGGGCCCCAAAGGTTCCAGCTTCGCCTTCAAATGATTCAGTGAATCCGCTATACCTTGGAGTCTTGGTCCTCTATTTGCCTCCTGCCACGCAGCAGCAACAACGCGATCATAATCCACATGCAATGACCACATGTTCTCAAATATGAAATGTTTCTTGGCTCGTGACGTGTTCATAAGATTTTCCTTTATCTCCACTGCAAAAAAGCAATGATCAGATTCTACGGAAGGTAGGTGTCTGATTCTGATGTATTGAAAGTGTTGCCAGAACTCTTCACTAGCAAAAGATCTATCGAGCCTCGCCTTAACATTCGCGTCACCTAACTGCCGATTATCTCAGGTGTACGTTGTGCCTGACCACCCCAAATCTTGGAGGGCCACTTCATCGGTGACTTCTCTGAAAGCTCTCATTTGTCTCTCTAGCCTAGCTGTCCGACTGAAGTATTCATTAGCATAGAGAGTCTCGTTAAAGTCACCCATACAAATCCAAGCCGCATGCGACATGGCATAAAAGTGCGCAGAAAACGCCAACTATGATGTCTATCTTCAGCTCGAGGCGCTCCATAGAAACTAGTGAACCTCCACTCAAAAGAGTTTTGGTCCTTATATTTAACCATTGCATCAATATGTCCAGGACTAAGATTCTTTAGATCGACAATAACATCATGTGTCTAGAAAAGCCCAATACCACAACTTAGGCCTACACTATTCACTGCAAAGCACCCGCCGAAGCCTAGATGTCTATGCAAGTCCTCAACTCTCTTCCCTTTTATTTTTGTTTCCGTGACGAAGAGAAGAGTGGGTCCTTGTAGTTCACAATGATGCGAAGCTCTCGAACCACCTCGGGGTTCCCAAGCCCCCAGCAGATCCATGAGAGGCAACTCATTGGGCCGGGTAGGACCGATCACCTGTCTCCGCCGAATTGTCAAGCGTAGGCTCTTCTTCTTTGGTTCATGTACCAAGTCCTCATCAACCTCCCTCCCAGATGTGCTCGTGCTCGGGTCATCTTCTTCAGAGTGTTGAGCTGCCGTCAGTAGCAACTGCTTTGGCTGATACACCACTGTGGGTCCTTCTTTCATCTTGAATCGTGTCTTCTCTTTGTTCTTCAAGGGTGAGACCACCTCTCCCCCCCCCCTCCCCGTTTGGTTTGGATCTAGTACTCGATTTCTTTGTTCCTTGTTTGCTGCTCTGATCAGACCTCTCTCCCCTGGAAGAATTTTCGCTGCTTGCCGGGTATCTGTTCTAATCAGGAGCTCTCAGTTTCGGCCCAAAAGGAAGCTCGCCCTTCTCATCTCTTGATCCTGGATTGCAGTAGTAGAGTTCTGAGTGGCCCAGCCGTCCACAGGAGAAACAGAAGTATGGGGTCTGTTCATACTGTATGTTATAGGAGTCCACCTTCTTCCTCCTTGCAAAATCAATGAGCACCCATCTCCTGAGCGGTTTGTTGACATCCACAGAAACTCTAGCTTGGAGATAGCCTCCATTGTTATTAAACTTAACAATCTGGACCGCCTTGTCGATCATCCGTGCTATTAGGAGGCCCCATGCATCATTTCTCAGGTTGTAGGGTAGGTTAAAAACCCTAGCCCACACCTGCAAACTATCGAACTTGACCTCATATGGGCGCATGCAATCTTCAAACTCAGCCAGTATGATCGTGTTCTTGTTGATGTGCCAAGGCGATCCAGCCCAAACACTGTCACAATCGTGTTGAGACTCGAATTCGGCAACGTAACTATTCATTCCAACCGAACGGAATTGCAGTCCTCTAGGGTTTTCCCATGCCGGTCGAAGAGCATTGCCAATGGTATGTATATGATACTGGTTTCATTATAGGACCTTGCCCTCCAGCAACCACTTCACCGAAGCACCTTCAAGACGATCATCAATCATGAGGGGAGTCGCCTCTTCCTCGGATATGTCCAGCTTCCCCAGAGCTTCCTTCCTCTAGTTTCTCCCTTGCCGATCTAGGGTTGCTCGAGCCGGAGTTCTCCTGCGCCTCTTCTGCCGCGGGTGGTGTTGCCATCGCCGATGAGACCCGACATGCTAGTAATCATAGTAAACGCACACTAAAATTCAAGGTTGCATGCATGGCCAACAGCTACCTAGGTCACGTACGTACACGACCGGACTGTGAACAAGAGAGATCGGGGAAGCAATGCACCTTAGGTGCTGCTGTATTCCTCTTGGGGTATATATGGTGTTAAAGTACAACAGAGAGAGCGCATGGCGCAGTGGGGCGACGTGCTGCAGATCGTGGTGATCGTGCATGTCGTGGGAGAGCTATACAGCTGAGCTATACAACTGGTGTCAGTTAACACCCCACCGCAGTTTGAGCGTCCGGCGGTCGGATGCACAAGCTGGAATGAAAGTCCTCGAACGCCGCCGTGGGCAGCCCTTTGGTGAGCACGTCGGCGAACTGTTGCTGCGTCGGCACATGCAGGACACGAAGTTGCCCGAGCGCCACCTTCTCGCGGACAAAGTGGATGTCCAACTCGATGTGTTTGGTGCGGCAATGGTGAACGGGGTTGGCCGCCATGTACACGGACGAGATGTTGTCGCAGAAGACGACACTGGCCTTGGTCAGGGGCACGTGGAGCTCGCCGAGAAGTTGACGAAGCCAGCAGCTTTCAGCGACGGCGTTGGCCACGGCGCGGTACTCTGCTTCGGCGCTCGAATGGGACACCGTGGCCTGGCATTTGGAGGACCAGGAGACCAAGGAGTCACCGAGGAAGATGGCCTAGCCTGACATGGAGCGGCGTGTGTCGGGGCACCCTGCCCAGTCGGCGTCGGAGTAGGTGACGAGCTCGAGAGGAGACGCGCGCTGTAGGTGTAGACCGTGCGTGGTGGTGCCGCGCAGATAACAAAGTATTCGTCTGACCAGAGCGAGGTGAGGAGCACGCGGGTCATGCATGACGAGGCAGCACTGCTGGACGGCATAGGCGATGTCGGGCTGCGTCATGGTCATGTACTGGAGTGCACCGACGAGACTGCGGTACTCTGAGGGATCGGAGACGGGTGCACCATCGGTGGCGGAGACCTTGGTGCGGGCGTCGACCAGAGTGGACACGGGCTTGCAGGCCTGCATGTTGGCGCGGTCTAGAAGCTCCTCTGCGTACTTGTGTTATGACAGGTAGAAGCCACGCTCGCTGCGGGTAACCGCGATGCCGAGAAAATAGTGCAGTGGCCCGAGGTCCTTCATGGAGAACTCCGCGAAGAGCTGTCGTTGCAGGTGTTGGAGCAGTGTAGTCGACGAGGCGGCAAGGACGATGTCGTCGACGTAGAGCAGGAGGTATGCCATGCCGCTGCTGTTGTGGAGGACGAACAGCGAGGGATCGGCGCGTGAGCTGGAGAAGCCGATCCGACGAGCGTACGCCGCGAAGCGGGCAAACCAGGCATGGGGCGCCTGCTTGAGGCCGTACAATGATTTGTCGAGGAGACAAACGTGGTCGGGATGGGCGTCGTCGACGAAGCCGGCCAGCTGTTGACAGAGGACCTGCTCGGAGAGGCGCCTGTGGAGGAAGGCGTTGTTCACGTCCATCTGGTGAACCGGCCAGTCGCGAGAAGCAGCAACGGTGAGCACCACGCGAATGGTGGCAGCCTTGACCACGGGGGAGAAGGTCTCGTCGAAGTCGACCCCTGGGCGTTGGGAGAAGCCGCGGACGACCCAGCGTGCTTTGTACCGCTCCAGGGTGCCGTCGGCTTTGAACTTGTGCCGGAACAGCCACTTGCCGGTGACGATGTTGGCGCCGGCTGGTCAGGGAACGAGTCGCCATGTCTGGTTGTCCATCAGAGCCTGTACTCCACCTGCATCGCAGACAGCCAACATGGATCGCGCAGAGCAGCCTGCACACTCTTTGGAACGGGGGAGATGGATATGTCAGTGGTAGCGGAGAGGCTGGTGTTAAATTTAGGGTTTGGGAGGAATTTGCCGGCCTGCGCGCGGGTTTGCATGGGGTGGCTGGGAGGGGGGCGCGCGTCGATGGACGGTGGATGCTGGCGGGGGATCCGTGTCCTCGACAGGCGGTTCGACTGGCAGGATGGCAGCGTCCGGGGTCGGGGTTGGGTGGGGAGGTGTTGGCGGCGACAGCGCGGCTATGGTAGGGGAGTGCGGCGCGGCAGCTGGTACAGTAGGCGTGCCAGGCGGAGAGGGCGGTGGCGCTGCGGCGGTAGCGGGTGGTGCAGCAGCGTCATGACGCTCATGAGGGCGTAGGGAGCGCGGACACCGTGGCACGAGTGGCGCGATCGCGTGATCGAGGGGTGTCAGCCGGTGGTGCAGGGGCAGGTGTTTGAAATGGGAACGTGTGTTCATCAAACACGACATGGCGTGATATGACGACGCGCCCGGTCATCCTGTTTAGACACCTATAGCCCTTGTGGTCAGGTGAGTACCCGAGAAGGACGCAGGGTGCGGAGCGGGGCGCGAGCTTGTGGGGCGTGGTGGGCGTCATGTTGGGGTAACATAGACATCCAAAGACGCGGAGCGAGGTGTAGTCTGGGTGCGATCCATAGAGTAGAAAGAATAGAGTTTGGTCATGTCGAGGATGGCATGGTCGACGGTTGAGAAGGAATGAGGTAGTCTGAAGTGCCTCCGCCCAGTACTCGTAGGGCATGTGTGCATGCACGAGGAGTGAGCGAGCAATGTCATTGAGCGTGCGCAGGGCGCGCTCGGCCCGTCCATTCTGTGGCGAGGAGTACGGGCATGACATACGAAGGACAACGCCAAGGGAGGAGAAGAGCGTGCGAGCGGCCTGGTTATCAAATTATCTGCCATTGTCTGTTTGTAGGGTGAGAACTGGGAGATTAAAGTGATTACGCACAAAGGTGAAGAAGTGGCGCAGTTTAGGAAAGACGTCTGATTTATGCTTGAGCGGGAAGGTCCAAGCGAAATGGCTGTAATCATCGAGTAATAGGAGATAATATTGACAACCAGATATGCTCATAATGGTCGATGTCCATACATCACAATGAACTAACTGGAACGGAAAAAACGACACATGATCGGATGAACTAAAAGGTAGCCTAGTACTTTTGCCTAGTTGACAAGCATGACAGACATGGCCGCCGCCGCCCGTGTGGTCGATGGAGGAACGACGGAGGGTGTGATCAAGGGCATCAGCGCCAAGGTGCCCGAAGCGCTGGTGCCACAAGTCACGCGAGACGGCGGTGAGTGCATGATGAGCCTGGACTGGTGCATGGGGCATGGGGTAGAGCTCGTCGTCGACAGAGTTACACCGAAGGATCACCTTCCTCGTGCTTCGATCCTTAAGAGAGAAACCAATATCATCAAACTCAACATTAACAGGGTTTTCGCGAGCGAGCTTTTTGACAGAGATTAGGTTTTTGATGAGGTGGGGTGAGACTAGGACGTTGTTGAGGGACAGGGGGGGTGTGGGTGGGGATATTGAGATGCCCGGAGTGCGTGACTGCAAAGGAATCCCCATTGCCGACTACAATGCGAGCAGAATGACAAGGCTGTGAGGATGATAGCATACCAGAGGAGGAGGCCATGTGCGATATGGCTCCTGTGTCGAGGTACCACTCCGCGCCGGGCAGTGTGATCGGTTGCTGCTGCTGCATCGTCAGGTTGTTGAGGGCCTGGACGAGGGAGGCTTGATCCCAGCTGGGCATGGAAGAAGCAGCAGAGCCCACGGCCGGCGCTCCGTACAGCGGATGAGGCGGCACGGCGGGCTGCCAAACAGTCGGCAGCCCGTAGTTGGTGTTGTTGTTGGGCGCCGCAGACTGGTGGTAGGCCATGCCGGCGAACGGCGCGGCACCGCCAGGGCGTGGCCCGAGAATGCCGGCGCCCGGAGCATGCGGACGCCATGGCATGGGCCAGGCGTGCACCATGCCAGTCCATGGTGCCGGGGCTGGAGCAGCGGGACGAGGTGGCGCGCCGCCCCCGCCGGAGTTGGAGGACTGCCCCCCGCCGTAGTGAGAGCTCTTGCCCTTGCCCTTGTTGCGTCCGCCACCGCCGCGGGTGGTGCCACCACCACTGTTCCCGCCGCCGTTGTTGGTGTTGGGAGCACGGGCGGCATGGAGAGCGGTGTCCGTGGTGGTGTCAGCGGCCTGATGGCTTTCCTCCAGGAGTAGAAAAGCGCGGCAGCGGAGGAAGGTGGGGAAGGGGGTCTGCATTGTGAGGATAGGTATGGCGTAGCGAAAGCGCGGGTGCAGCCCGCGGATCATGTTCAGTACCTGATCACGATCGTCGACAAGGGCGCCGAGGTCGGCGAGGCGTTCGGCGCACTCCTTGAGCTTGGTGAAGAAGGAGATGGTGGACATGTTGCCTTGCTCGAGAGGACGAAATTCGGTGGCGAGGAGGACCACCTGGTGCTCGCTGTTCTCGAGGAAGAGGGTGCAGATGGCGGCCCACACCTCCGCCGCGGTCACACCACGCTGATGGATGAGCGCGAAGATGTCGGCACTGATGCGGTTGTAGAGCCTGGACACGATGTGAGCGTCGTCCTGCATCCAGCCCGGATCAGCACGGCGCGGTGCGCCGGTGATGTGGCCGGCGACGCCGCTCTTCTGGAACATCACTTCGAACAGGGTGCGCCAGTGGGAGAAGTTGGGAGGGTTGAGGGAGAGCACGATCGGGACGTGCTGGTTGATGTACACGCCGGAGAGGGGAGATGGGTTGGACGGTGCAGTGGAGGAGGTGGCGCTGGGGTCGGGGACGAACAGAGCACCACCGTGGTTGAGGAGGGAGGGGGTGAGGAGTGTGGGGCGGCGAGCCGCTGGGGTAGCAAGAGAGCCGCCGGCGCATCCACCGAAACCAAAGCCGGGCGGGGGAGGAGGTGGTGAAGGGGCGGCCATGGCTGGGTGTGGTGGAGCAGTTGGCAGGAGAGTGCAGCGGAAGAGGTCTAGCGACGCAGGAGGAGACCGGCGTCTGATACCATGTGAACAAGAGAGATCGGGGAAGCAATGCACCTTAGGTGTTGCTGTATTCCTCTTGGGGTATATATGGTGTTACAGTACAACAGAGAGAGCGCATGGCGCAGTGGGGCGACGTGTTGCAGATCGTGGTGATCGTGCATGTCGTGGGAGAGCTATACAGCTGAGCTATACAGCTGAGCTATACAACTGGTGTCAGTTAACACGGACGATGGAAATGGACACCTAGAACCGGTGGGCCTATGACTACCACTGCCGACCTGACACGTGGCCGCATGCATGGAGTACGGCGATTCTCCGGAAGCTGATGTCATGAGGCCAGTCTACCACGTGTGTCACACTATGTCCATGTAAACAAACGCTTTGGTTTGGCAGTTAACTCGTGGTGATATGCAACTAGTGGAGTAGTTTCTTAAAGTCAATAGTACGTCTTTAGGTTTGGTTTCCAGGGTTATTAAAATTCATGGACAGAAAAACTGTAGGACTAAAGTATCACGACCTTTTCATTTCTATTTCTAGGAATTTGGAAAGCTACGGCCTACGTGAGTATGCATTGTAGACTGTTAGACGCCACAAGAAAAAGAAACAAATTTGTAACAGAAGCTTCGAGTGCATGAAAATTTTCCTTCAAAATAGAGTACATGAATTCACTAAAATAATCTAAGGATTTCAATCAATGAGTTCCATATGGAGGAAAAACTAAATTGTATGAAATCCCTTTGAGCCAAAGAATAATCCTGTGAGTAATGGCTAATTCCACATTACATATTTGAACTATGAAACTTGATTCCCGCAAAATAAAAACAGAACTATGAAACTTGACAAATGAATCCATCTTTAACGAAGAGGAAAACTGCAATAAATAAAATTTATGGTAGATTTTTAAATAATGTAATGTTATGGATATTGTCATTTGCTTATATTGATGGTCCAACAAAAAAATGTGTTTGTATATACACCACATTCTTTTTTGAAACGGGACTTCTAGCCTAGTGGCAAAATCGCGCTGGTGCATCTTGGCAGACTCAAACCCGTATCCGTGGGCGAGATATTATTTCACGGCCTAAAACTCGACGTCTCACACCCTCCTTCTTAATTAAAATGCCACGCGGCTCCTCCCCCATTGGTCTAGTATACTACACTTATAGTAAAAGGACCTTTTTTGTTTGGCAAATGGGGCTATTTTAGATATTTGAACCCTAAATTACTAGTAGGTAGCCAAGAGCCCAAGAGATGGCGGCTTCACGGAAACCAAACCACTGAGTTTGTAATGAACTAGCCGGTTCTAGTTGCCATAGGATGTCATTGTCACTCGAACCACAAATCAAACAAGTTGGTCATGCGGTGGTGTTTGGTCTGACATGACAAGTTAGTCGGCTCGATCGATCGGTCCACTCAGGACCCGGTTCCTCAAACAAACTTGTCACTACTTCTCATGATTCTTTCTGGCCAATGTGTGAAACAACGAAATTCGAGCATTCCTTTGGCGATACTCAATACATCTTACCTCCACTTGATGATGATGAATAGGCCAAGTACTTCTTCCGACGCGCTCATCGAGGATTAAGATGAAGCGCATGACTACATCACTAAAGGAAATCTCTTCAGTGTTCAGCGAGCTGTACATCAACAGAGTGAAGCTTTGGGCGACCGCATCGAGCAACTCGCCACCGACTTATGCCAATCGGAAGCAAGGAACCGGGTCTATCTTGACTCCAAAGCTATCCACCCGAATGGAAGAATTTCGGCACATGATGGTCAACCACGCGTCTTCAACATCTCCGTCTTCAAGACGGCGGTACTCAAGTCGACACTCTTCGGACACCTCTTCAGATGGAAGTCTACCATGAGCTCATTCTCATCTTTGAGACGACCATCATGATTATCAAGCTTCATAAAATTCATTCCATGGTAATGGTTTACAAGACCTCCTTCGAGAGCGCGAACGACATCGTCGCCAAGAACAAGATGCCATGGACCAAGAGCAATCCCCACGACGTCACCGCCAAGAAAACCAAGACGGCGACACACTATGGAAAGAACAACAATGCTGTGAGAACCAAGCACTTGAATCACAACTTGCCCTTCGAGAAGCCACACGCGCCGTCCAAGAGAAGAACCGCCGAATGTGTGAGCAAGAAGAAGCGCTATGCCAAGCGCAACAAGATGAAGCCGCTCACATTGAGGAACACAAAAGGACGAACCATGCACGAATCCCTCACCCCCAATGTCAAACTAATCAAGAGGGGCAAGAGGTTGAAGACCCACCTCCAAGACACGAGCGACGACACCATAGGCATAATGACGAGCAAAGCTACGGTAAACTCAAGTTTGACATACCTAAGTTCTTCGGAGGCACTGATCCCAAAGACTGCCTCTCATGGGCCTTAAAAGTGGACAATATATTATTCTTCATAAATACGATGAGGAAGAGAAGGTAGCAATGGCATCACTTGAGTTCCAAGATTATGTTTTCATTTGATGGGAGCAAGTCATCGAGCGACTCCAAGAGAAAGGTGAATCACCCATCATAACTTGGACACAATTGAAGGATGTCATGGGAGCCAGTTTTGCGCCTACACACTATAGCCATCATCTCTTCAAGAAGCTACAACTCCTCAAGGAAGGCACAAAGTCGGTTGAAGACTACTACGTAGAAATGGAGATTGCTATCATTCGAGCCAATTTCAAGGAAGATGACGAGCAAACTATGGAGCGTTTCTTGAATGGACTCAACCATCCTATCAAGAAAATTGCGGATTTCCAACAATACTCCAACCTCCTCGAGCTAGTACATTAAGCAACCAAGGCGGAGTGACAAGTACAAGATGACTTCAAGTACTCCAAGTACTCTTTCAAGACCTATGGTTCATATACTCAAGCTTCCAAAACCATGACACCTCCAACAACTACTAGTCGAGCTCCAACAAGCAATGACGACAAGTCAAGTTCTAAGCAACCAATGACTTCGTAGATTCGTTCCACTAAAAGAAACTATAAACATGGATCTTCATCCTCCACTTCCATCCAATATTTCACTTGCAAGGGTCGCGGCCACAAGACAGTTGAGTGTC
This sequence comes from Triticum aestivum, assembly GCF_018294505.1. Lineage (NCBI taxonomy): Eukaryota > Viridiplantae > Streptophyta > Magnoliopsida > Poales > Poaceae > Triticum > Triticum aestivum. The sequence continues at coordinate 48,461,890 of NC_057810.1, forward strand.
CCACATGGCGCACCATGATTGCCAATGATGACGACACATACGACTCCATGAGCGGTCAAAGAAATGGAAGCCTTGGAACACGTTGTCATGCACCATCAAGTGAATGAAGATGAAGGCGCTCAAGTCATTTGTGAGAATGATTCAAGCCCCGCTCTCATTGTCTCCAAGTTCTTGACACTTCAACAACAATAAGACGAAGACCAACGTTGCCATATCTTCCACACCAAAGAGGGCATTGATGACCCACAAGTGTAGGGGATCTATCGTAGTCCTTTCGATAAGTAACAGTGTCGAACCCAACGAGGAGCAGAAGTAAATGATAAGCTGTTTTCAGTAAGGTTTTCTGCAAGCACTGAAATTGTAGGTGATCGATAGTTTTATGATAAGATAAATAGTAACGAGTAACAAGTAAATAAAGTAAATAAGGTGCAGCAAGGTGGCCCAATCCTTTATGTAGCAAAGGATAAGCCTGGACAATTTCTAATAATGACAAAGGAGCTCCCGAGGACACATTGGGAATTATCGTCAAGCTAGTTTTCATCACATTCATATGATTTACGTTCGGTACTTAGATAATTTGATATGTGGGTGGTTTGGTGCTTGGGTACTGCCCTTACTTGGACAAGCATCCCACTTATTATTAACCCCTATTGCAAGCATCCGCAACTAAAACAAAAGTATTAAGGTAAACCTAACCATAGCATGAAACATATGAATCCAAATCAGCCCCTAACGAAGCAACGCATAAACTAGGGTTTAAGCTTCTGTCACTCTAGCAACCCATCATCTACTTATTACTTCCCTATGCCCTCCTCTAGGCCCAATAATGGTGAAGTGTCATGTAGTCGACGTTCACATGAGACCACTAGAGGAGAAGACAACATACATCTCATCAAAATATCGAACGAATACCAAATTCACATGACTACTAATAGCAAGACTTCACCCATGTCCTCAGGAACAAACGTAACTACTCACAAAGCATATTTATGTTCATAGTCAGAGGTGTAATAATATGAATTAAGGATCTGAACATATGATCTTCCACCAAGTAAACCAACAAGTATCAACTACAAGGAGTAATCAACACTACTAGCAACCCACAGGTACCAATTTGTGGTTTTGGATACAAGAATGGATACAAGAGATGAACTAGGGTTTGAGAGGAGATGGTGCTGGTGAAGATGTTGATGGAGATTGACCCCCTCCCGATGAGAGGATCGTTGGTGATGACGTTGGTGATGATTTCCCCCTCCCGGAGGGAAGTGACCCCGGCAGAACAGCTCTGCCAGAGCCCTAGATTGCTTCCGCCAAGGTTCCGCCTCGTGGCGGCGGAGTTTCGTCCCGTAAGCTTGCCCCCGATTTTTCTAGGATAAAAGTGATGATATAGCAGAAGATGGACGCCGGAGGCCCACCAGGGGGGCCAGGAGATAGGGGGTGTGCCCTATAGGGGGCGTCCCCTGTCTCCTGGACAGGGTGTGGGCCCCCTGGACTATTTCTTTCGCTCAGGAATTCTTATAAATCCCAAAAAGTTGTTTCGTGGAGTTTCAGGACTTTTGGAGTTGTGCAGAATAGGTTTCCAACGTTTGCTCCTTTTCCAGCCAGAATTCCAGCTGCCGGCATCCCCCCTCTTCATGGTAAACCTTGTAAAATAAGAGAGAATTGCCATAAGTGATGACATATATTGTGTAATAACAGCCCATAATGCAATAAATATTGATATAAAAACTTGATGCAAAATGGACGTATCAACTCCCCCAAGCTTAAACCTTGCTTGTCCTCAAGCGGAAGCCGAAATCGAAAATATGTCCACATGTTTAGAGATAGAGGTGTCGATAAAAATAAAATACGGACATGAGGGCATCATGATCATTCTAATAACAGCAACATATATAGATTTTGTCATATGATTTCCTATGCTTAAGTAACAAGCAATTCACAATGTCAAATATGGTTCAGAAACTTCATTGGGAACTAACAAACTATAATCTCAGTCATTGAAGCAATTTCAATTTATCGTAACATCAGAAAGAGTCAATAAAAGAGCTTTTCAGCAAGCTCACATACTCAACTATCTCATAGTCCTCTACAGTTGCTAACACTCACGCGGTACTTTATGGTTATGGAGTTTCAGCCGGACACTGAGAAAGATAGGGGCTTATTGCGTTGCCTCCCAACGTATTCACCTTTGGGATATGTATACCAGTGGCAGCCCTTAGAACAGACACGGCCAGTTTGCAAATTTTAAAACATAAGTTTTTTAGCGCGCATGAAAAACAGAATACGTATCTTTTCAAACATAATGAACTATAGTTACTGTTCGGTGATATTTTGTCATGGTTTTGCGAGTTTAAAAATTTCAAATCATAATTGGAAGTTCGAGAAAATATCAACTGGGTTCTCATTTGCCAAGTGAAAAAGAAATCATAGTGATGTACAGGGGTGGTGACAATCAGACGCTGAGGACACACACGCGTGAGGCATCTTAGAATTTTACGTGGCTTAGTAGATGGCAGCGTTCTCTAAGAAAAAAAGATTATAAATGGGACCCATAGCTAAAGAGGAATAATAAGTACACATGGTGGATTGATTGGTACGTGCTGGATTACTTGGACCATTCGCTACTACGTGCACATACATGTTTAGATGCATGCACAAGTGACAGCCGTTGGCAGGTATGATTTGAACTTTTGGAGTTCGTTTAGTTGGATAAGTATGCATGCGTGATATCCAGGAGTTCTGCCACAGGTGCGAGGAAGCTGTTGGTCAGTGGCCGTTGAATCTACTCCAGGATAAGCCATACGGGATACATAGATAATCATCAGATGTGTCGAGAGGAGGAGAGGTTCGAGTTCTGAGGCGGCCGCATAGCGCAACGGCAGTTCATTTCTCACAGCAACCACGCCGCCGCCAGCACCACACACATACACATCTACATGACAGCTCGATCAAATCTCCAACATGTTAGGAAATATGCAACTTATCTCTATTGAAGGCCCAAGGGGCATATATATATTACACGTGACTTGAGGTGTAAGAAAACTAAACATAGACTAATAAGGACTCCTAGACCAATACTAATACTCCTTAACACCCCTCCTCAAATGCAAAGCGTATGCAATAGCATTGCATTTGAAGAAGTGTAATACCAAAAAATAATAATTGATAATCCAAATCCGCGTCTTGAGAGTGTCGTCGTAGCATGAAGAGTCTTCAAAACCTGTCGAGTCACCAAAGGGGATAACGAAGAGATGGCACATCAGAGGAAGACACCGCATCGATTGAAGATACAAGATAAGTATCAAGAGAAGATGGGTTGCCAAAAGAAGATGGCACATCAGAGAATAAAGCATTGTGCAAAAAAATCATGGTCCACGACAACCGACGGCGAAAGAAGCTCGACGGTTAAGGCACGATGGACGAAGATCGACAATGCAAAAGGAGTCCAAAAAATCATATAGAAAACAACAAGGGCAAGTAAGCCACAAAAGTTGTATAGAAAGGATCAGGACCAAAGAAAAGGCTGATGAACAATGGTATGGTGGACTCACATGACATGAGAAAACACAAAATTTCAACGAATTTGGTGGACACAGCGGAAAACAGAGAAAACTAATCTGCCAAAAAGCTAGGAAGCATAAACGACACAAAGATGCAAAATCCATCGTGTATGTAGAAGACATTGGACTGTTTTTTTTTTTTTTTTTTTGAAATCAAGATGGGAACGGACATACGCTAGCACGCGGTCACATACGTGACGGTAAGACAGCAGCTAGCATGCAGGAACGAACACAGCAGCAAAGCAGCAGCTATAGCTCAGCAGCCGGAAGCGATCTGGCCAGGGAGGTGAAGGCGGCCTCGGCCTTGAGCTGGACGAGGCGACCTCAACTTGGAGCTGGACGAGGTAACCCCGATCTGGCGCACAGGTGTGAACGCAGCATAGTAGCCAACCAGGCAAGGCGGGCTTTGATCCATGCAGACGATCACGGCTGGGCAGGCGCACGTCACGGGCGCACTCGTCACCAGTTTGGATCGAGCGAAGCAGCTGGGCGGCAGGTGCCCCACGCAGCATGAGAACGACAGCGGAAGACGAGATCGACCCTGAGAAGAATAGATCGATCGAGAAAAAAAAATCTAGTGGATCGTAAGGACGAGTTGCGGCGTCCGGAGACCTAAACCTAGGCTCTGATACCATGTTAGGAAATATGCAACTTATCTCTATTGAAGGCCCAAGGGGCATATATATATTACACATGACTTGAGGTGTAAGAAAACTAAACATAGACTAATAAGGACTCCTAGACCAATATTAATACTCCTTAACATTGTTGAGTAACGTGATTGTATAGGAAAGCTAGGATAGCGTAGGATATTATTCTACCTTGCCTTGTACTCCAAGATGATCATGTACTCCTATATATATGCCCACGAGGCTCAAGCAATACAATTGACTATTCCACCAATCCCTCTCTCTCCCTTCTAACATGGTATCAGTTTCCGGGTTCTAAACCTTAGCCGTCGCCGCTTCCACACCCGCGCGCCGCCCCTGGGGCGGTCCGTCTCCATGACCGCCGCCGGGGGCCGCGTCGCCCGTACCTAGGGTTCGTCCGCCGGCCGTGTTGGCCGGCTACCCTAGAGAGTCTTTTTCCCGATCCTTTGATCCGGGTTTTTCTCTCTCTCGCCGGTCGCTTTGATCGGCGTTTACTTTTTGGTTTTCTGATTCACTCGATCGGTTTGCGTCGCCCACCGCCGCCGTCGACACCTGGCGCCTCTACTCCGACATCGGCGCGACCGGGCGGCTACTTCACCGACCCGGCGGCCTCGTGTGACAGGCAGCCCTCAAGGCCGTCGTCCGCGCACCGGCCCGCCCGTCGCCCTGCGTCAGCCATCACCGCCCTGCTCCGACCGGGACTCTTGCATCACCCGACCCGGCGGCCTCGCGCCATGCGGCGGCCAATCATAGCCGCCCTGTCGCCCGCCGTCGTCGGCCTCATCCAGGACTCCGCCGCCACCACGCCTCCATCGAGCGGCGTCCCCGTCCTCGGACGCGATTGGCTTGATCACCCGCTTGCCGCCGCGATCTGCCTCATCTACGCCGCGCGACCAACCTCGACCGTTGGTGACGCGCGCCTCCGCACGTCCCGTGAAGATCGTCCTGAGTACCGCGCGCCTATCCACCGATCGAACATCGGGCTACCGCTGCGTCGCCCCGTCGGGCCGCAGTGCCGCCGCCCCGTGGTTCTTCTCCCGGCTGCACCGACCCGCGTCACCGCTGCGTCGCCCCTTCGGGCCGTAGTGCTGCAGCCCGCGGTCCACCGCCGCCCCTGGGCCGTCCGCTCCATGACGTCCCATGGCTGCACCGACACTCGCGCCGCCGCTGCGTCGCCCCGTTGGGCCGTAGCGAGCGTGGCACGCGGTCCACGCCGCCGTCCCGAGGCCGTCCCGCGGTTGCACCGACCCGCGCTCCTCCGCCGCGCCGCCCCTTCGGGCTATCGCGACGCGGCCCGCGGTCTCTGCCGCCGCCCCGAGGTCTTCCCGCCGTCACCCCGACCTACCCGCCGCCGTTGCGTCGCCCCTTTAGGCCGTAGTGCCGCGGCCCGCGGTCCACTTCGTCGTCACCGCACGTCGACTTCCCGTGGTATGCGCCGCGCCGTCTTCCTTGGCGCGGGAACGCCACCGTCCGCGCCGGTCTTCATCATGCTGTCAGGGTTCTTCGCCTACTTCGAGCACCGCCGCCGCACTCCTAACCTAGCCGCCGCCGCCGCCGCTCTTCATTGGCCGCCGTCGGCTACCTCCGTAGCTGCCGCCGCCGCCCGTCCACCCCGTTCGTCTTCGTCTAGCATCCAGCCCGTCACCAGCATCGCCGTCATCTACCCCGACCACTTCGTCTACTCCGACCACCGTTGGTGACATTGGCCCCGTGCCGATGGATGCCACAACCGTCGTTGAGTTCTTCTCTGCTGGCCCTCCGACTTCTTCTACATGGCGTACAGCTCGTGCAGGTCCCTAGTCTACGCATGCCCGGTGCTGGCAACACCGTCGCGTGCCTTCGTCCACAACGTGTCCCCGGGCCTGGCAAGCCTGGTGCGACGCTTCGTCAACTTCGTCTTCGTCCGTCTACGCATGCCCAGTGCTGGCAACACCGCCGCGTGTCTTCGTCCACGACGTGTCCCCGGGCCTGGCAAGCCTAGCGCGACGCGTCGTCAACATCATCTCCGTCCTGGCGCACCACTACTTCGACACCACTGCGCCCATGCTAACTTGGCGCCCCCTTGCGCCCGCGGCTCCACGGCGACTTCCTCGACACCGGCCACCCTGACTCGACATCGACCACGGCATTCTTCGCACGGCTACCTCGACCACGGCTCCACCACCCACGCTCTCGGCTACATCGACAAACGGCACAAAGGGCTACCGCCTGCTTGAGCAACCTCGTCGGTTGCCACTCCAGCCACGACTCCGCGATGCGTCGATCGTTACGACTGTGGGGGGGTGTCCGTCGGCTTGCCTTCGGATTCTTCTCCAGTCTCATCGTCTGCGTCGCTACCGTTGTGACTGCGAGGGGATGTTGAGTAACGTGATTGTATAGGAAAGCTAGGATAGCGTAGGATATTATTCTACCTTGCCTTGTACTCCAAGATGATCATGTACTCCTATATATATGCCCACGAGGCTCAAGCAATACAATTGACTATTCCACCAATCCCTCTCTCTCCCTTCTAACATATTGAATTCATGCTCCAACCAACTCATCCAAAAGTCTGAACTGATGGAGGGAGGCGGACAATATTTCAACACTCCCCCTCACGTCTAGGCTATTATAGTCCTTAGACGTGGGATCGATGTAGGTCGCAGAATTGTTTTATTTAATACTGCGTTGGCAGGGTCTTGAACTCAAGACCTCTTGGCTCTGATACCATATTGAATTCATGCTCCAACCAACTCATCCAAAAGTCTGAACTGATGGAGGGAGGCGGACAATATATTTCAACACAACACAACATTAGCAATCACGGCTCCTTGCAATCTTTACTCCGCGTCTCCATTTCAAGGACCGGATCGGTGATGTTACTTGGTAAGTGAGCCGCATGAAGGTGTGAAATGCGGCTATTTTATTTCTTTCTTCCGTTTTCTTCTTCCATTGCAGGTTGGTAATGCCTCGCCTTTCAACCTGACGATCGAATCGTTGCCGCTGGCGTTTTACCGTTTGATCTACAAAAGGAATATATGACGTCCTGCGGCTCTACCCGATGCTTCAATCATCGCCGCGGATATGCCATGATCTGATGTAAAAAAAAGAGTTATTGCATCCCGCGGCTCTACATGACGATCTAATCATCGCCGGGGATGTGTATAGATCCAATATGAAAAAAAGTGAGTGATGACATCCAGCGGCTCTATATGACGATCTAATCGTCGCCGCGGATGTCTATAGATCCGATATGGAAAAAGAGAGTGATGACATTTACTGGCTCTACCTGACGTTACAATCGTCGCCGCAGATATGCCACGATCTGATGTGAATAAAAGATAGCTATTGCATCCCGCGGCTCTACTTGACGCTTCAATCGTCGCCGCGGATGTATGATAATGATGTATTAAAAGAGACAATTACGACATCTCGCGGCTCTACCTGACACTCCAATCGTCACCGTGGATGTATGATGATCCGATATAAAACGGAGATGGTATGACATCTTGACTCTATATGGCGATTGAATCGCTGATGTGGACTTTTCACCGTCAAGTGGCCGCCTTGTCATTTTTTTTACCCTTTGATCTTTATTTATTTGAGTTCTGTTGATTTGTGATGATCTACATGCAAATTCGTGCATGCATTACTGTACACGTACCAGCCTGCATGGGACATGGCATGAGCAGAAGCCTTCCCGAGACTGCAACATATACACACATCCTGAACTAGAGTTTGCAAGCATTTACAAAGAAGGAGATTCACTTGACATGCAGAGGTCAACTTCATAATGAGAGTGGAGCACGTACCAACAATGACATGGCCATCTTCACAGGGATAATAAGACGCCATTGTTCAAAGTTTATACACTCATTATTCACGTCGACTGTCAGTTCATTATTCAATCTCTCTTCTTTTTTTTAACCCACGAGGCCGGAATATGATGCATACATATCCTAACCGCCATGGTTTGAAACACATAGTCTGCGACCGACGGGGCCGGCCGGACAACTGCTTCAAGGCTTCATATCAGATTTTTGACCGACTGCTCATGGAGAGGTGGGGCTCAATATTACATGGTTGATGATATGTTATGACTACATCTTTAGCAATGCAGTTTTTTTTTTGTCCCGAGCATTTTTAGAAGGGCTTATCTTGAATCAAAAGGTCATGTTGTAACTCCTTGACATGTAAACATTTCTCATAGTGGATTTGGCCTCCGTGCCACCGTGGTTTTTTACCCAACTTGGGTTTTTCTACGTTAAAATGTGTGTCCCCTGTCTGTGCTTTGATGATCTGTTTTATTTCCATGCATATAATTATGAAGGGTGAGATAGAGATTTTATAAAGATAAGATGATCATTTGATTCAGCTTAATCGGAGGTATTGTGCAAGTGTAGATTCGCAGATGTAATTAACTGGAATTATTTCAAGGTTCCAGGAATTAAGGACTTCTGCAATCGTCTCAGTCAGATATATATATTCAGGCGCAATATGGAACATACATGTGAAATAGAAATAGGCAATCCTTTGATAATTCGATAAAGTGTGAGTCTCCTATTTCCGTGTATTCGAAGTAATGAATTCGTATACGCTCGTATACTGGCACGCCTGCACCTAAAATGCCAACGCAGGTAGATTTAATATTTATCTTGCGAAAACAGGTACCACCAAAAAAACATAATGAACTATAGGTTGTCACAAGAACTCATGCCATCCCACAGCCTCCCTCCGACCCTGCCAACATTGTTGCAGCTGCACTCGGAACCATTACCATAGATGATCATTTGCATGATTTCACGTAAAACAAAATAAGATCTACAAACGAATAGAAGCTACACATACCTTGGCATGCACACACATTGCAAGCCATACTAAGCTGATAAGTGTTAATAACTTGTACAACATATACAACACTTAAGATAAGTAAAAGCAATTTGATGAGTCATGGTCTACCAAAGCAAGCTGCAGTATTACTCTAATCTATCTTAACAGGTCACACATGATTACAATCCTTTTTGTGTGCAAGTCAAGCTTATCTAGTTTACACCTAACAACTTGTAGAACATTACACAATTGATGTTTGCTAATAACTTCTAGAAAGATACACCAATTGACATGTAAAAGGAATTTGATGAGTCATGACCTACTAAAGCAAGTTACGTTACTAGTCTCATCTATCTTAACAGGTCACACAAGATTACAAACTAAGTTCTGTGTAAGCAATGCTTATCTAGTTTACAAATAACAACTTGCAAAACATTACAAACTTAGTTTCAAAAAATTAGGCAATCTAGATTAGTGTTTGAGCTGTAAAGTGAATAAGATGAGTCATGTGTGTTATCACAACTTTTTGGTGGTGGAATGATAGTGCCACCAAACACAACATACCAAATTATGATTTCAGGAAGCACCCAAGCACTTTCCAGACAAGCAAATGCCAATTGTGAAGGAGATGATGCCATGGCAGCTATAAATAGGCCTATAGCATGATGATCATCCTTCAGCATCCATCATTCTCATAAGTAGAGTGCATCATTCAAGCCAAGCAAGCAGTGGTCAATACAAATCCACCATGAAGTCATTTCTCATCCTTGCCCTCCTTGCTATCGTGGCGACCACCGCCACAACTGCAGTTAGAGTTCCAGTGCCACAATTGCAGCCACAAAATCCATCTCAGCAACAACCACAAGAGCAAGTTCCATTGGTGCAACAACAACAATTTCTAGGGCAGCAACAACAAAAATTTCCAGGGCAGCAGCAACCATTTCCACCACAACAGCCATATCCGCAGCCGCAACCATTTCTGCCACAACTACCATTTCCGCAGCCGCAACCATTTCCACCACAACAATCATATCCACAACCGCAACCACAGTATCCACAACCACAACAACCAATTTCGCAGCAACAAGCACAACAACAACAACAACAACAACAACAAATCCTTCAACAAATTCTGCAACAACAACTGATTCCATGCAAGGATGTCGTCTTGCAACAACCCAACATAGCACATGCTAGCTCACAAGTATCGCAACAAAGTTACCAACTGTTGCAACAATTATGTTGTCAGCAATTGTGGCAGACCCCCGAACAGTCACGGTGCCAAGCCATCCACAATGTCGTGCATGCTATTATTCTGCATCATCAACAACAACAACAACAACAACAACAACAACAACAACAACAACAACAACAACAACAACAACAACAACCGTCGAGCCAGGTCTCCTACCAGCAGCCTCAACAATAATATCCATCGGCCCAGGGCTCCTTCCAGCCATCTCAGCAAAACCCACAGGCCCAGGGCTTTGTCCAACCTCAACAACTGCCCCAGTTCGAGGAAATAAGGAACCTAGCACTGCAGACGCTACCTGCAATGTGCAATGTCTACATCCCTCCATATTGCTCGACCACCATTGTGCCATTTGGCATCATCGGTACTAACTGAGAAGAGAAGAACTCTAGTACTAGATATATGAAACACCGTTTTCTTAGACCATGGTTTGGTCGTTGTGGCGGTGAAAAATAAAGTGACATGATCTATCATGTAAGAACCCGAACTATACTATTTCAAACTTGGGAATAAAAGACAAACACAGGTCTTTTCTGCATATGATTGTTTGTTTGAGTTCCATTCATGTGCCCGTTCACAAGTTCACCCCTAATTATATATATTAAGCATTAATTAGATGTTTATGTGCATTAATCTAAAGATAACAGAATGAATCTGAAACTTGAATTTAATTGAAGTATTTTCTTAGACTTTCAAATTGAGCATTGATAGTGAGGACTATCCACATCCTTGGCTTGCCCTTGATCAATTCTTTCCAAATAAGCATTCAATTCATCAGTCAATTACATTGATTTTTGTGGCTTGTACTTCTCCTCAACATGAGTATCTTCGTTGCGGCTACTCCAAATCTCCCACATAACTGAAGCATTAATAGCACTCTTCCTTACATCAAGAAAATATGGATCGAAGATATGTCTTGACCATGTTTCTGGGTGCAACCTTGGTAGTTTTATGTCAAAATATTCTCAAGCAGAATCCAAGAATAAACTTGCATGCTCACGTGTGATAAGGGCATATGAAGTAACATTTCCTCACCAAGGCCACACATAGGGCACACACATAACCCCATCACATGCCTTTTTAGTTATGCATATGAAGGTAGGATGTTTTTAATTACTCTGCACCAAAATACTCTTAACTTGGGTTGTAACCCAAGCTTCCGTTGCCTTTTAAATTTTTCTTCCCCATTAGATGAACTAGACAGTCCAGCTACCACACGATACCTTGTGTTCATCACGGCTCTGTACAACAATTGAACAGAAGAAATGTCATTTATTTACCATACCCATGACCAAATGTTCTCTCCTACTCCCTCCGTCCCAAAATACTTGTCATTAAAATGGATAAACGAGGATGTATCTAGATGTGTTTTAGTTCTAAATACATCTCTTTTTGTCCATTTTGATGACAAATATTTCCGGACGGAGGGAGTACATTATTTGGTCGTGGCATATTAAGGATGGCCACTTCACCTGATGGGATAAACACGTAATGAATGAATGGAGTGTTCCAGTCGCGCGTGTTTTTTCATCGATAAGATCAGCTACAAGTTGGACCAGAGTTCCTCACATGTATCATAGTGGTTTCATCAGCGGCGTGCCCTGCACCCATTTAGCATACCATATCTCTGTAGTATGTGCATTCCCAATTTTTCACAACATACCCTCCTTCAAACCTTCTCATCCTTTCAGAATAGCATGCCAAGTTAACGATGCACTATGCGGGAACCCGCATTTGAAAAAAAAATCATTTCATGGTATCTTCCGTGAAGGACCCTCGTACATGAGCTATCTAGATAGAAATAGTCATGTGTGTTTAGCCAACTTTGTATAAGTGAATATATCAAGGTCGTGGAACCCCAAGCCTCCAATTACACCCGGCCTCTCTACCAACAAGATGTCCAAAGACATCAAGGATACACATCCAAAAAAGAAAATAAAAAGAACAGAAGAAAAAAAATACCCCTCCATGGTGATCAATCGCTAGCATGCATCAGTAGCACTCTAACCATCACCGAAGACAATGCCCGGATTACAAAAAAGGTTCTCCAAAAGCAACGCCCCCAAAAAGGAAACAATGCACAAGCGTTGTCGTTGCCCGATCGAAGATCGTGGGTATTCACCTTGGAAAAATTCCGAGTTCACCCAAAAACAATGCCTTCAACAAGGCCATTGCCAAGTACAAACAATGAGGACCAGACCTTGGGTTTTCACCCTAGGAATTGAGAATCGATACTCGAGGAGTACCACCAAAAATACATCACCCACCTCTTGATCCAGACCTGCAGAAAAAGATCAAAAACGCCGCATCGTGCCACCCGTATCCGTGGAGGCCTGAACTTGGCAAGACGCCAAACATGGCTGGAGATGGGGACCAACCACACCTGGCCAGATCTGGTGACTCCTAGTCCCACCGCTGCCGCTACAGCAGCACCGCGTGTAGCATACCATCCCATCTACGCTGTTGTCTGATTAGAAGGATACATGGATATACATATGGAAAGGCCCACATTTTCCCTCCAACAATATAAATAAAGCTTATTAGGATGTGAGAAAGCTCACACAATTTTATACTGGCTATGCAAACGTGTTCCCCGCTTCTACAGGATACCCGCCGCCGAACTCACCATCCGTTCTACACAAGCAGTAAAACCGATCGGATTACCATTTCGGTTGTTACTTCTATAGTCTAATGGAACGATCACTTCCAGAATTACGCCATGGTGCCATCTTTTATATGCAACATATTGTGAACTGTATTTTCTGTCAGTGAAGTTGACAAAATAGAGTAATACAGGGTACAGGGGTAGAGCATGCAGGTGGTGGTTGTTGTGTGGTTTGTGTGTTAGTTATGTGTGTACCTGGCGTCGAAGTAGCGTTGGCTGGCCAGCTGCAGCTCATAGGCGCACGAGCACAACGGTGGCACGGCCACCACCGCCTCCACTGCGCGCAACGCCGAGAAGCAACAAGCATGTTAGAATTTGTCCGTGGACACTCGATGGATCGACCTGATCGATCACTCATTTTGTGCATACTCACCACCACACATGGCTGAACCGAGCATCCTCCTGGCGGCGCCCAATGAGACCGTCCTCGCAGCGGCCACGGCTCGATAGTTCGCCCCCATGCGCGCGGTACGGTGCCGCAGCCTGCAGTCAAAACAGAGCACGCAGAGCACTATCGGTGAGATTGAAGGAGAGGAATATTGAAATGGAAACTTAGCTATAGGAGGTGAAGGCAAGGGGGGCTGGTGCAAGGGGAGGGAGACTCCTGGAGCTAGGGAGCACGCGGACGCCATTTCTCATGGTGCAAGTTTGTTTCAATCTCCGATCCTGCTCGCTGTTGATTATGGGTACAGTAAATTTTAGCTAGCTACGATGCAAACTAAGTGGTATGCCTGGTCTTAACCTATCTATCTATGTTATCTTCTATTCGGCGAGGTGGCTGCGCCTGTGGCGGATGTGGCCGCTGCCATGCCTTCCACCTGACCTGGTCAATCTCCCTCTCCTATATTCGAGAAAAAAAAAGATCTTTGTCTTCTCTTCTGATCAGATGGGGAGGAGATGGTGAGAGATGAGGTCAATGGCTTTGGGGAGAGGATAAGGGCGGACGCCAGCAGTGAGGCGGCATGAGGAAGATGAGGTGGTTAGCGGTGGCGACACATGAGGGGAGGGGAAGGGAGGGGTAGCGTTGCAAGGAGGGGAGTGGGTGTGCGGCGTGCCCAGTTCACAAGAGAGGAGAGAGGTCGTCAAGGGAGCGATCCATGGGAGTTTTTTTCCTTCTAAGCGAGCCTAGTTGGGCTCTCTGCAGCGTCCAAGGCCCAATGCACAACATATCTTCAAATTTGCCACCAATAGCAGCCCTTAGAACAGACAAGGCCAGTTTGCAAGTTTTAAAACAGAACTTTTTTAGTGCGCATGAAAAACAGAACACGTATCTTTCCACACATAATGAACTATAGGTACGACCAAAAGAAAAACATAACGAACTATAGGTTGTCACAACAACTCATGCCATCCCACGGCCTCCTCCGACCCTGCCAAAATTGTTGCATCTGCACTCGCAAGTGTTACCGTAGATGATCGCTTGCATGATTTCACGTAAAATAAAATAAGATCTACAAACAAATAGAAGCTACACATACCTTGGCATGCACACACATTGCAAGCCATACTAAGCTGATAACTGTTAATAACTTGTACAACATATACAACACATAAGACAAGTAAAAGCAATTTGTTGAGTCATGGTCTTTCAAAGCAAGCTGCATTACTACTCTAATCTATCTTAACAGGTCACACATGGTTACAATCCTTTTTGTGTGCAAGTCAAGCTTATCTAGTTTACACGTAACGACTTGTAGAACATTACAGAATTGATGTTTGCTAATAACTTCTAGAACACTACAACACTTTACATGTAAAAGGAATTTGATGAGTCATGACCTACTAAAGAAAGTTACATTATACTAGTCTCATCTATCTTAACAGGTCACACAAGATTACAAACTAAGTTCTGTGCAAGCAATGCTTATCTAGTTTACACGTAACAAATTGCATAATATTACAAACTTACTTTTAGAAAATTAGGCAATCTACATTAGTGTTTGAGCTGTAAAGTGAATAAGATGAGTCATGTGTGTTATCACAACTTTTTGGTGGTGGAATGATAGTGCCACCAAACACAACATACTAAATTATGATTTCGGGAAGCATCCAAGCAGCCAGTTCTCCTACCAGCAGCCCCATAACCAATATCCATCAGGCCAAGGCTCCTTCCAGCCATCTCAGCAAAACCCACAGGCCTAGGGCTCTGTCCAGCCTCAACAACTGCCCCAGTTCGAGGAAATAAGGAACCTAGCGCTGCAGACTCTACCAACAATGTGCAATGTCTACATCCCTCCATATTGCTCGGCCACCATTGCGCCATTTGGCATCGTCGGTAGTAACTGAGAAGAGAAGAACTTTAGTACTAGATATATGAAACGCCATTTTCTTAGACAATGGTTTGGTCGTTGTAACCATGAAAAAATAAAGTGACATGCACATGTCATGTAAGAACCCGAACTATACTAGTTCAAACTTGGGAATAAAAGACAAACACAGGTCTTGTTTGCATATGATTGTCTGTTTGAGTTCCATTCATGTGCCCGTTCACAAGTTCACCCCTAATTATATATACTAGTAAATATGCCCGTGTGTTGCTACGGGCCATGCATTGTCTAAACCATGCATCATATAGTTCAAATAAGTTGCATTCATACCCTCTCTGGCAGGCCCTTTTTCAGCTGGGTACTGCCCTCGAGTGTAGAGCTGTGGTTGTAGAGGAATTTGGCTGGATGCTTATTTTCTTCTCAACTTTGAAACATGTTCTTTGACACTTCAGTTACTGCTACTCGTGATCATTGTTGTAACCTTTATAGTACATAACTTCTTGCCTACTCTCAAAAAGCATGACTATTTTTGTGTATCAAATTTCAAATGGGTCAGCATGCATATTTTGAATTGACTACTACATCCATATGTAGTCCATATTGAAATCTCTAGAAAGACTTTATATTAGAAATTAATAAGCCCCTATGACGAATGAAAATTAGCATATTTTCATCTTGTAAAATGAAGCTGCAATTTTTTTGCAATACATAAGTGAATCCTCTAAATATGGGCCATTCTACAACTGATTTGTTTTCAAAGCATTTCCCTATTTGGTACCACCTATCTGCTGTAAAATATTTGAAGGATAGAGGAAGGAGATAAAAAATAACAAAAAATTGAAGAATGATAATGAACAATTTAAGACAGTCGCAAGTATGTAGATATTGTTAGATAATAACGAGAAATAAACGAGACAAAGATACACGGATTTTTACGTGGAAACCCTTGCGGGAGAAAACCACGGAACGCACGAAGGCACATCACTATAATTGGGAGGAGTATTACAATACACGAGAGGACAAACCCTCTACGTGCTAATCTGGTGGAGATCTCTCTCTCATCTATTCTATGACTAGCTAGTACTATATAAAGGGGCAAACAATTCCCTTTCTTGGTGGACACGAAACAGAGTTGTAGTCATGCTACGTCTAGCACGGTTGACATGCAGTAGTCCCGTAGGACTCCATCTATAGTACAACACTTGTATGGGATTCGGAACACAATAAAAATAACACTCCACCTTGAGACGAAATCCCTTACAATAATCATAGATAGCATCAACTCCTCAATTAAAGTCATCACAAGTAAACCTTGTGCCTGGAAATGTCCATAGGACTAATAAACTTCTCATGAAGTCATATTGAGCAAATCAATCAGTAGGTCATCCAAAAAATAGCACAACTATCAACAAAGCAGACTAACAAAACTTGGTCTCCCAATAAAGGTCTGAGTCTGTGCCACTGACCTCAAAAACTGAAACTGCTCAATCATCAAATGACATAAGTCATCATATCTCCTGTGGTGCCTGAACGAGCGCATAGCTCATAGTGCAACATCTTGGTGCACATCGCATTGTGAAGAACTCATCTCACGGAATCTGAACGTGCTTCAAAACAGAAAGCACAAACCTCGGCAAACAATACTCAGGCAAGAGCATATGATATGGATGGCATCGCGTGCACCCAAAAAACTGACGACTTGTAGTGGTTAATGAAAATCCATGACATGGTCATAAACTGTCCTTGTAGAACAACTGTCGGATGAAGGAACCATCTTAACATGCAACGGAGTTTCAACTCTGCAATAGACCCCTCTTGAAAGAGCAAAGACAACCGAATTGCACTTGAAACTTAATAGCGCTAAATGTTGTAGTATCTAGCAAAAACAAATCAATCTCCTTCTTGCACCTCAACTGATTCTCATCACGAACATGAATATCAAAACAAAACCTTCACATGCATATCAGCAAAACACTATGGAGAGAATAGTGTATATGCTGGCTACCAACATGCTTAATAATTACTTCCTCCATACCCTTTTTTTCCTGATAATTGAATTGTGATCTTCAAATAACTGCAACAAATTGCATCCATTATCCCGACGGCCATAATCCCCAAAACTCCACCTTGAAGAAAAACTGAGTGCATCCTGATAATTGGCTTGCGCCAACAACGCTCGCATCTCGACTTGCCATAGGGTAAACCTTGCGTCACGATCCAGCAGCGAAACATCATACTTCATGGATGTCATGAATAGATTAAATCTGTGTCCACAAAGTAGTACAAGGCGATAGAAAAATTCTTGACAGAATTAATTTTTTCGATAAAGGGTGATTTTATTATCTCAAATGTAGCATCAAGCAGATACAAAGCATTATGAGTAACACCCGGCCTCTGCATAACTAGGATGCACACAGCCCAATATGAAGGTCTGACAAAAAATTGATGAAAAAAACCGACAAATCGGCAACAGTAGAGCCCTATAGACCGACACTATGCCTATGTCGAAGGAGGTGGTGGATCGATCCGAAGGTTATGTTGCCACCCATGTTGGGAAAAAACCTCCATAGCCACCTGCTCCAATCGCATACAGACCGCCTTGAACAGCGGTTGGTCCTCCGGTCGTTGTAACATAGACCACATACGTAGCAATTGTGTACAGTGGAAAATAACCTGTAGAGGAGAAGCATTTCTTCCATTAAAAACAAAATCATTTCTACATAGCCAAAGCGACCAAATTAAGGCATACGCTCCCACCCTTATTAGCGTTTTGAACCTATTTGAAATACCGTCCAGCCAATGACCAAAAATATTGGCAACATTTGTGGGCGGATACAAATTTGACGCTATTTGGATGACTGACCACGTAGAACGCGCAAACTTGCATTGGAAAAGGAGGTGTTTGATTGTCTCATCATGAGTACAAAAACAACACTTCTTATTCCCTTGCCAGTTGCGTCGTGCGAGATTGTCTTTGGTTAACACAACCCCCCTACGAAGATACCACATGAAAATTTTCACTTTTAATGGAATCTTAGACTTCCAACTTTTCTTGTTATTACTCACTGGTACCTCAGAATGTGTGAGCGCACGATACATAGAGTCTACAGTGAAAGACCCTGATGTAGTAAGGTTCCAGCGAAACACATCCCGGCCTTGTGTCAGGTTAATCGAATCCAGTCGGGATAAAAGATTATGCCATGACACAAGTCGGGGGCCAATCAAATCCCGCCTGAACGAAATATTCGGCGGGAATGAACCGAGCACTTGCGCAATAGTATTATTCTTATCGCGAACAATGTTGTATAAGCCTGGATATTGTTCTCGGAGACTGGCATTGCCTAGCCAGATGTCTTCCCATAAACTAATCTCCGACCCATCCTTTATCGTGAAAGACCCAAAGCGAAAGAGATGTTTCTTTGCCGCCATTAGGCCAGCCCAAAAGTGCGAATCGCCAGGTTTCCAAAATGCCTGGGACACCGACTTTTGACCTAGATACTTGTTGCGCAGCATGGTTTGCCAAACACCATCCTCAGTAAGAAGTTTGAACAACCATTTACTGAGTAGGGCCTCATTTTTGACCTGCAAGTCATGAATTCCGAGCCCTCCTTGGTCTTTCGGCCTACAAACCACGCTCCATTTGGTCAGCCTGTATTTTTTCTTTTCACCGTCTCCTTGCCAAAAGAATCTGGATCTAAAATAATCCAATCTTTTTAGGACCCCTTTTGGGAGTTGGAAGAAAGAAAGCATATAGAGAACCATATTTGTGAGGACAGAGTTAATCAAAACCAACCGTCCTCCAACTGAGAGTAGTTTTCCTTTCCAACTACTCAACCGTTTCTCTAAACGCTCCTCTACATGCTTCCACTCCGCAATGGTAAGGCGTCGATAATGAATCGGTATTCCCAGATATTTAATCGGGAATTGACCATGTGCGCAACCAAATAGGTCAGCATAATCGGCCGCCGCCTCAACGGCTTCTCCAAAGCAGAACAATTCGCTTTTATGGAAGTTTATTTTGAGACCCGACATTTGTTCAAACGCTGAAAGCAAGAGTTTCAGGTTTCGAGCCTTGTCCAGATCATGTTCCATAAAAAGAATTGTGTCATCGGCGTATTGTAAAATAGAGAGGCCACCATCCACAAGGTGTGGCACTACTCCTGCAATCTGGCTGTTCTGCTTGGCGCGCTCAATCAGAATCGCCAACATGTCAGCGACAATGTTAAATAACATTGGGGACATAGAGTCACCCTGCCGTAGTCCTTTTTTTGTCTGAAAGTAATGACCTACATCATCATTGACTTTGATGGCCACACTACCTCCAGTTACAAAATTGTGGATCCACTGGCGCCATTTATCGGAGAAACCTTTCATCCTTAGGGTCTGTTGAAGGAAAAACCACTTGACCTTGTCATATGCCTTTTCAAAGTCAATTTTGAATATCACTCCACTCATGTTTTTTCGGTGCATCTCGTGGACGGTCTCATGCAGGATTACTACACCATCTAGTATATTTCGTCCTTGCATAAAGGTCGTTTGAGATGGACAGACAACACGGTCAGCTATCAAGTTTAACCTATTCGTAGCCATTTTGGTGAAAATCTTGAAGCTAACATTAAGAGACATATGGGTCTGAACTGCTGAATCCGTTCAGCCTCCTTAATCTTCGGCAATAAGACAATCTCGCCAAAATTTATTCTGAATAGATCAAGTCGATTGGCATGAAGACAATTGAACAACTCCAAAAGGTCAGCCTTGATGATATCCCAGAAATTCTGATAGAATTCTGCAGGGAAACCATCAGGGCCTGGAGCTTTGTTGTGTTCCATTTAGAACACCGCCGCTCTCACCTCCTCCTCTGAGAAAGGTGTCGTGAGGATATCATTCTCTTCTGCCGTGACTTGTGGAATATCATCTGTTTGCGGATCAGACGAAAAATAGGATAAATAGCACCTGGTAGTGTTTACGGGAGCAACGGGGTATACTGCACAATAATCAACATGCACTGTAGCCTTCAAGTGATGAACAGGAACAGTAGTACTACCACGGAGGACTTGAAATCAATCGATCTCGGAGAACGAGCTGATTTGTTGGAATTGCTCACGTACTAGAAGCGAGTATACCAAAGATTGATTGACTGGGTCTTCACGTGGAGATGTAGCAGCTTGAACACAGGAACAAAAAATCTGATCTGTAGATCAGCCTCGGCGTCCACTTGTGAAGTAGTAGCAGCTACAGTATGATCACGTGAACTAGTACTAGTCAAAGTACTAATCGGGTGGCTTTTGTCTCCAAGTAGTAGCAGTGACCCGGTGGATCGGTTTGCTCCTCGGGAGCCTGTACGTGCGTTGAGCAGCAGCTGCAAATCTCCTCGGAACTTTGAATGAGCAGCAACAGCAACTCGGCGAAACGGCCAGGACGGCTTCAGCTTTGAGGGATTTCCACGCGATATCGAGTCGGTCTCGGCGGAGTAAAAAAACGATAGGATGAATCGGAGAACGGCGGCACACAGGAGACCGCAACCCTAATCTCCTGTCTCAAATCTCATATGCGATCTCAGATCAACTTGGCTCTGTATACCACTTATTAGATAATAACGAGAAATAAACGAGACAAAGAGACACGGATTTTTACGTGGAAACCCTTGCGGGAGAAAACCACGGAACGCACGAAGGCGCATCACTATAATTGGGAGGAGTATTACAATACACGAGAGGACAAACCCTCTACGTGCTAATCTGGTGGAGATCTCTCTCTCATCTATTCTATGACTAGCTAGTATTATATAAAGGGACAAACAACTCTCTTTCTTGATGGACACGAAACAGAGTTGTAGTCATGCTACGTCTAGCACGGTTGACATGCCGTAGTCCCGTAGGACTCCATCTATAGTACAACACTTGTATGGGATTCGGAACACAATAAAAATAACAGATATCTTAAATAAACAAAGATGAATACACCATTGCTTCTACCCATTCTCGTCCTACACAAGCAGAAAGTACAAACAACATTTTCTTTCACACTGTGTATTTTGACCAAACAAAGCATGAACAAGATTCTGTTTATTCTATTGCTTTTTCACCCTTCTAGTAAATATACCCATGAGTTGCTATATATGAGTTGATTTCCTTTTTTTAGGCAAACTTAGTTAGCGCATGCATCCAGTCAAATATATAACAGGGCAGCGGATGCGTGTAGAAAAAATGTGTGTAGTTTTAAAAAATAGTTGTGAAGCACTGTAATTAAATAGGTGCCTGGGTGCGAAACAGGGAAACAAAGTGTAATTCTCCAACAAACATGCCATCCACAAGTCTATAAAAAAATGTGTAATTCTCATCAGAGTAATGAAGTCAGCCAGATTAGTGTTGTGAATGCAGGAAATTAAAAAAAAAACTGAAGCTTTTGGTTTCCTTTGTTATCCCTGAAAGTGTCAAATATATTGATTTTTCACATCTTCATTTCACTTTTATTACATGCCAATTCTCTTTCATCTTTCAACAGAGGTCAGGTAAACTCTTCTTCATTAAAAATGGTTATAACTTTTAGATGCTAATAACAGCCTTTTCATGTGAATAGAGCATTCCATCACAGTAAGAAAAACTGACATGGTTACTGATTACTTCCAGGCCATTCAGATGATAACCGCCTTTACAAGTCTAAATTTCACAGAAGTAAAAAAACCTCAAGTAATTAATAGCCAATAATATGAAATTAACCCTATTTTTTTTACAACCAACAAATTATGAGGCACACTTTCCTGTGGCCTTTTTCAGAACCAACACACATGAACTTGTATTTAATAAAGTGATACGCCTACATAAATGTCCAACAGTTATAATGTTATAGAAAAGCTAATCTTGATTTATCTATGTGAGCATGCCTGTGTAATTGTTGAGATCATCTTGCATACTCAGACATGTAAATCAGCCGAGGTGAGCATCTGTTTATTTCTACATTGAAAGCACCCCCAAAAAGATGATTTCGGCCAATACCGTACCAGAACGAAGTGGATCTGACTCGAAAGAGAAAAGCTTTGCTTTATCGCTATGATTTACTTGGGCCCAATGAAAATCATTGTAAAATGAGCGTTATAAAATTGTACACTCATGTGAAGTTTTACTTCTCCTGTTTGGATAGAGTGCTTCATCTCTTCAAATCTCGTGTGGTGTCATTTCAAATCTCGTGTGGTGTCATTCAAACTCTTATGTAGTAAAATCCTGGTAAAATTCATGTATGCAATTAGCCAAAAGAAAGAGACTTTCATCAAACATGCATGCTTACCTGCGTCCAGTGCCTCCGATCCAACTTCTTGGTGGAACGCCGATGGGGTGTCGTGCCTGGACTCATCACCTGGACACGTGCTTACGGACTCTTCAGATGACTCCGCTGTTGGACGCTCTCGGATTTGCATGATGACTCGTCTGGCCTCACAACAACACCCAAGTCATCCTCTTCTTCATCGCTCCACATGACATGCGTGCAGGACCTATGGGGACCTCCCGGGGACAAAACTATGCAGGACCTTTCCTGTGGGCAGCGAGCGTGAAGGAGAACTTGACAAGGGAAAAAAATTCCGTGGAGACCGTATGCAAAGCCTCTTCCGTGCGTACTCTCGTTGATCTGGTGACACCTGTCCCTGCTCTGCATCGGACCGAATCCCGTTCTCACATGCTTCTGGCTTCCTCGATCAGCTCGATGGCGTGCCCCATCCGCTCTAGCTCTCTGTAACTAAGGCAAGCGCGCACATGGCCGATCGCCGGAATTGCGGGACGGCAGGAGCGCCATGGCCTAGCGCCTCGCGCCTGATCAGTGGCGACGGCGGACCGGATTTTATGGAGACCCCTGCCGGTGAGTCTCAAGATCGTTCTTGTTGGGCTCCTCGTCCATGGCGTGGATGATAGTCAACTAAGGTTCTAGACCTTGACGGTGCTAGGGCATCTTGATATGGATGAGAATCAGTTGATTGAGGTTCTAGACCATGGCGTCAATGTACGACGTGCCGTCGCCGGCGGGGGCGGGTTTCGTCTTGCTTGTTGACGCCTCGACTCCCTTGGCTCTCAATCGCTCCATCTGCATCTCGACAGTTGTGCCAAGGCGAGGCCACGACGTCCTCCTGTTCTGCCGCCATCGCCAGTCTGCTTGCCGGTGCGGCGCTACCCGTTGTTCACGGAATGCCGGCAATCGGTCATGGCCGCGCCGCCTCGACTGAAGCCGAGCTAATCTAGACGCGCTATCGCGAGCCAGCAGAATGCACAAATGAGCTGATCGAGGGAGCCATGGGCGTACGAGAGCCAGGTTCCGTCTGACTTATCACCGGGACAAGTGTTGCCAGGTCAACGTAGGTACTCACAGGAGGGGCTTTGCATACGGCCTCCACGCAGCGGCGTGGGGAGGTTCGACACATGGTGGTGGCCTCTCGGTGTCATGGCGGCTTCACGGTGGCTCGGCGGATCTGCCTGGAGCGGCGGCCGGCTTCTCCGGCGTCGGATCTTCTGCAATCAGATCGTTTCGACCTTCGTCACATCTCCTCCTTGCACGGGCGTTACTTCCATCGAAGGGTTGGCCCTCTCCCAGCTGCGGTCCATTGCTCGTCTCGCGCTCGGTGCAGCAGGACCGTGCTCGTCTCGCGCACAGTGCGGCAGAACCGAACTCGTCTCGCGCATGATGCAGTAGGACTGACCTCGTCCCCCTCACGGTGTTGTAGGACCGAGCTCGTCTTGCTCTCAGGGCTGCAGGACGGATCGATGGATGCCAGTGCTGGTCGGCCTATTGGGTCTCGACGCTGGGGGTCGCCTAGGGGTGCAAAAGGTTGGACCTTTCCGCTCATCTCTTTGGTTGGGGTAGCGGCGGGTCTTGGGTGAGGTGGTGTCAATGTCTTGGATGCCGGGGCGGCGGCCCTAGTGGGGGTAGCGCGGTGCTCTTGGGTAGAGCCCGTGGCTTGGTGTTGCACGGTAGCCATGGTCGTGCGGGCGGCGTGGTAGCCGGGGTGTGGCATTCGGTGGCGGTGAGTGTTGGCCAGGTGAAAACCTGTTCTATCTTCAGACGGACCAGCGGCGGCGAAGCTCGTTCCCTTCTTGAAGGCGTCGTCGCGGCTCTCACTGCCCATCGTGCGGCTCCAGGGGAAACTATGATCCTCGGATCGGGCGGTGGCGCGCTCCATTGTCGTATCCTTCCTGAAGGCGCCGCCTTGAAATCCACGGTTCGTCGTATGCAGCTTCATCTCTTTGTTGTGGTAGTGCTACGGGTGGTGTTGCTGCGCTCAGCTCTTATGGGTATGTTTTGGTAGCTTTCCCAACCTAACATGGTTGTTCTCCTCTGATACATGTTCAGTGTAAACATGCTGAGTACATGCATTTGCTGTTGTTTGGTAGCAGTGTATGTGTTGAGACATGCTAAGCTGAGACTCTGTTTGGCAGCTTGCATCTGTTTAGACATGTCGGTCGGTACTGTAGCAACCGGTATTTTCAAATAAGTGAACAAAACATTTCAAAAAGGTAAACAATTGTTTGAAACATGGAAAAAACAGCATTTTTTGAAAAATTAAGCATTTAAGTTTTTTAAAAAATAATAAAAAATGAAAGTTTGATTATTTACAAAATTTGTAAATCTAGACATTTTTGAATTCTTTTTAAAAAACTGAATTTTTTTGTAAAATTGAAACGAAATTTGAAATCTTGAACATTTTTTCAAAATCTTAACAAAAATTGAAAATCTGGACATTTTTTAAATTTTTTTAAAAAATGAAAATCTGGACATTTTTAAAATTTGAACATTTTTCTTTATTCTGAAAATTTACTGAAAATTAAATTATTTTTAAAAAATTCTTAACATTTTTTGAAACACTGGAGATAGCAATGATGGTCAAACATTGGTGGTAACAACTGTGTATCCGGAGGAGGATGTCACTAGTCCACCTGTACTTGGAACTAATGAATGACCTTCTTATGTTATTTTGGATCTCTCTAGAGGTAGTACATTCTCATTAGCAAACTTAATTAGGCGCTTAGTATTTTGCTGCAATTTGATTGATGGGAAATAGTGAAGTGATATGTATGTAGGTGATGCTCCCAATCATGAACCTAGGTGACTTAGAAATATGTGTATTTTGTTGTCATTGCTTCGTGCAATGTGATGGATGAGAATCAGATTGGTGTCATGTAAGTAGAATTTTTGTTGCTTTCGAGCAAGTGCTTGTACAAATGATCAGTGTATCCATTTGTGTATCCGATACACCATATCGTCAATTCTAGTTTTTTTTCCCACACAAAGCTTTCCCCGTCCTCAAAGAAATAACATACACCAGCAAAAGTGTTCTTCTAATCCCGAGCTCATGTGAGCTCGCGTGAACAGTAAAATAGAAACAAATAATTTTAAAAAAAAGTTTGCAATTTGTGTGTGTGTGTGAAACATTGACAAATGTTTTAATAGCTTGCAAAATTTCAATACCATATGACATTGGTGGAAAATCTGGCCTAAAAAACAAATTCGAGGCTTCAAAATGTGTTTGAAAATAACATTTTAGAGCATCGATTTTCCTTTTTTTTAGATTTTCAGCATATGCCATTTAGTGTTGAAATTATGCAAGCTATTAAAACTTTTGTTAATGCTTTACAAAAAAATTGGATTTTAAAAAAAATCCATTTTCTTTAGATTGACCGTTCACCTAAGCTCACATGAGCTCGGGATCAGAACAGCCGTATCCCATACACCAGCATCTAATCTGACAAGAGGGCAGCAAGCTACTCATTCCTTTCTGGTTTATAAAGCTCATCTCGTAAATTTTATTTTCCCGTTTTATAAGTCTCGGTACTACTATTTACTGTTACATATTAATATTTCAAGATGCATTAAATCATTGCTTGCAAAGGATCAAGATAAAACTCATCAATGCATGTAGAAGGTTTTGTTGAATTACTGATCATGCATGCATGTGCTGTAATTAATGCATTGATATATATATATATATATATATATATATATATATATATATATATATATATATATATATATAGAGAGAGAGAGAGAGAGAGAGAGAGCCCTATAAGTACTTCTGTAAACTAAGAAATTAATTCTATCATTCATCATATACCTTGGTTGAAGCAATTTTAAAATTGAGCCCTATAAAACGAAAAGAAGGGAGCACCAACTTGCGTGCATGCCATACCCATAAAGTAAATCGACATCTTACCACAGCCTAATTAGTTAGACTACCTACAACGGGAGTAATATAGGTGGTAACATCACACATCTCTAGACAAAATAGATGATGTGGCGAGTAATTAATGAGAAAAGAGGGGCATGTGATAACATAACTAGTTACTGTAACATCACACATACCAAGACAAAATGAGTCTAAAACCTTATAAATAAAGTATTGCATGATATCACACATATGTTACTCCCCATTACAAATGTAGTAACATAGACTAGTAACATATGCATGTTACTAGTCTAAGTTACTACCCATTGTGACTAGTCTTAAGCATAACATCGAGAATCCAATCATTGTTGTGACCAGGGGCGAATCTAGCAATATGGCGAGGTTTGGCGGCTGCCATACCTAAAATTTGGCTAAATACCGCGTATGTATACTATATATCTGGAGTTTGAGCGTTGGTCGATGGAGCTCTATCCGTTTCATCAGTTTGGAGGAGCAGGAGACACACAGGGGCCTCAAACTTAATTGCCAATGGCCCAGTTATCCTCCCAGCAGCCCACTTAGCTGTATGTAGCCCAGCTCGATCTGTCCAGTTACGCTGTGATTCACAGCTTGGAAATCGCGTGTACACAGCCGCAATTACGGAATAACGGCACGATCTACCTCAGTTAGGGCGACTCAGGCACCCGGCGATGATGCTTGACGAACACAGCAACGGCGGCGGGTGGCACTGCAGGGAACTCGGTGGCGAGTGAAACACTGCGCTGCAAACCACAAAACGACGAGCTTATGTGCCAGCGACGGCGAGCCGGAAGCAGCGACATCAGGTCAGGATCACATCCATAGTAGCCCTAAAATTTTGTAATCCTTTTGTCCAATTTTTTATAGTCCATAAACTATCAAACATCAATCTTTATAATTTTGATTAGTTATATGCGACCAGTTAATTTTGATTATTTGTATACAACCAGTGAATTTGTTGTTCTAATCTACTAAGATGGCAACGATCTGCACATAGTTATATTATCAGTTATATTAACTTGGGCACATCTTGATTATATTATACATTGTTGTGTTTCGTCCTTCGTGAACTCCGCCACGCCTATAAAAAATTTCTGCCTTCGCCACTGGTTGTGACGTGGGTGAACAGGAAATGATCAGTGATGGAGAGCGCACTTCCCTCATTCTAGCTAGGGTTTCTTTTCCTTATCTGGCTTTAAAAACGCACAGCTAGCTTGAAGGATCAGATCAATACCTTCCTTTGGCAGGCCACGCACTCTAGGTAGCTAGGGTTCTTGGAGCAAGGTTGCATGCGTGCAGCAGCAATGTCGTCAACCGGCTAAGTACAAAAGTCGTGGACCACCGTACCGTGAGAATGGAATAGCCAGGCCGCACGTACCGTACGCGACAGACGATCGGGACAACAAGGAGAAAAACGCGTCGGCGGGACCGGCTGGATGGGTCTTCACCGGTGACTTCCCGCCACGTGGTCGCGTGCAATGATGACCTCAGCTCATCTAGTCTACCACGTGCATCACGTTACCCCTCTAAATCGCTCTCTAAATCCAAAAGGAAAGAACTTAGTAGTACTACAAGACAAGATCATGGATAATATCTTAGAATTTGCCAAGACTATTTTTGAGTATTGGATGGTCTTCATTTGAACAAACCCAATAACCCTACCATGGTAGCTCAAAACATAGTTGTAAGAGCATCTACAGCTGGACTTGGAAAGTTTGAGCCCTCAAACGTTATTCGTGCATGCAATCATGCTCGCCATTTTCTTCCGTATATGCCCAGTCATTTGCATGTGATCTGTGGAGATGAAGAGAAAAGAAAATTAAAGAATAAAGAAAGAGAAAATGTGGTCCGGGTGGGGCGCATCTTACATGGCGGACTGACTGACGCGCCCTCATATCCTCCCCATATATGGTCATGAATGAGGGTTGCAAATGACCCAGACGTACGGGGACGAAGTGGGGGTTCGGTTGGGTCATCTTTTTCCTTCTCTCCCTTGTCTGGAAAGTGACCGGGCTATGCGTCCGGATGTATAGGGCTAATATGAGGTGTCCGACTGTAGATGCTCTAATGCACATCTTACTTGGCCCCTCATTCCAAAAACATACATGTCTCGGTTCAAATCTATGTCACGTTTAATGAAGCTTATGGGGAAAGAATTTATATTTACAATACCATACAAATACACCATAGACAAAACATATTTCAAGATGCATCCCTTGATATTGGTCAGGTAGAAGTTGGGTCTGGAGACTCCATCCTTTTTTGGCACGAGTTTGCCTCTGTCTCAAAAGTCCACTGAACTGTTCTCTTTGCCATTAAAGGAAAAGCTCCATTTGGTTGATCTCATTCATAGTGATGATCTGGATCTCCATTTTTCATAGGCCTAAGAACCCTGCTGCAAGCTCATGCTCAATTCATTGAGATCACTAACTTAGTTCATCGAATTAATCCGTCTGATTAGAAGGATACATGGATATACAGATGGAAAGGCCCTCATTATTCCTCCAGCAATATGTATGAAGTTTAATGGAGCCTGAGAAAGCTCACACAATTTTACAATGGCTATGAAAATGGGTTGCACTGAGACAAAAGATTTTCTTTTGACTTTTATTGCATGACAGAGTTAATACAGGAAATCTCACTAAAAGAAAATACATCCATCTTGGTTGTTAAAGTTGTGTTGTATGCAATGAAAATGTTGAAGAGACTCTTTTCTGGAATTGTGACATGGCTAAAAATAATTGGAACTCCATTCTTCCCAACAAGCTGAAAGGTATTTTCTATATATGATGAAGTGTTGCAAGTCTTCCAACTCTTGCCTAAAGGAATTGCTTTTGATTTCATTATTCTTGGATGTTGGAACATATGGTCTCAAAGAAATGGAAAGATCTTTAAAAGGGAAGCACCTGCTCTCATCTCTTGGAGGCATCTTTTGAAGCAAGATTTGATACTACTAAAGCATAGACTGAAAAGAAAGAATGACAGTTGTCTTCATAGCTGGATTTTTGTGACAAAAAGGATCAGATCTATTATAAAAGTTCATCAAAAGTACAAAGCATCTCAAACATAACAAAAATTACATCAAGATTTTTGAGACCACCGAACGACCACTAGTTCCACTAGAACGAGCCGCCTACATGCCGCAATCACTGCTCCCCTACCAGAGCAGGCTTGGCCTTGTCGATGACAACCAGAAAAGCTTCGTGCACATGCCCTAAGGACCAGTGCCATGTAGCCGCAGTTGTTGCCGTTGAATCTTTGCATAGATCTGAAGCATCTAACACAAAATCTCGGCACATGACGACAAAACCCTAACCTCAGCGTTCTAAGGAGGTGGCAGGAATCTACGCTGGAGCTGCGTTGACTACATCCAGACGAACGAACTCGAGGAGGATCGATAGTCGGAAGACTAACATGAAAAAGAAGCGCCGCCATCCACCCGAGCATCGCACCTGCGAGGACCAAAAAACCGTAGAGCAATCTGGCCTAAAAAAAAGGGTATTTGTTAGCTTACTAGCTGAGATTTTTTAATATTAAATACAGTGGGAAAAAACCGTAGAGCAATCTGGCCTAAGAAAAAGGTTTATAGTGGACTAACCTATTCTAGCAGCCAGAGAATCATTCGGACAATTGGTCAGTGTGTGTGAATGGTCTGAGATGACAATGTAGCCCGGGTAGATCGAGCCAAACATGCCATCACTTTTCCACGGTGCTTTTCTTGCTCAGGTGCGAAACATCAGCATTCGAGCATAGTATCTGTTCGGTGCAGCGCACGATCGATCGCACCATTTTGGCAGCCGAAAGCCACACAGACGAAAGAAAAAAGAAAGGTCCATGCACGCATTTTCAAAAAATAAAACGTACGTTTCGCAGGGAATTATACGAATGTAAAGCCAAGCGCAGAGGGCTTTGCCAGGCGGCATCAGATGCCCTATCGCATGTGGTGGGGAGATGTCAGCCTCACTGGGTACTGCGTGCGTTCGTTCGTTCTATCCCTTTTTTTCACTTTTGAGAAATGCGCCCTTTTTCTGTGTTAGAGTGAGTTTACATGTGAAGCAAAGCTGGATTATCACGACGTACGTACGGAACCGATCACATGACTCTAGCAGCTACGTACTAGCTTGTTTATATATATCACCTGGTAGCTGCTGCAGGGCTAGATGCAATGCGTAGCTTGTAAGGCCGACCAAGCATCAGAGGACGCTGCATGCATGCATGCATGCACATGCGAATAAGCAGCCAAATTCCTACAGAAACTGGCTGCAAACAGCACATAATAGAAACTTCGCCCTAGTTGCAATCTTGCTCGGTGCATCACAAGCTCCAGTATGGCCACCCATTCCCTCCATCATATTCATATAATTTAAAATATCTGAGTTCTCGCCTAGATTTTTATGAAAAGGAAACACCTCCATGCATGAAACTGCATCTCAAATGAATTTCTGGAAGAAATAATCAGTATGGGTAGTTAAAGGAAGAAAGATGTATCTAGATCGGCGACGACGCACGTAAATCTCAGGGCGCGAGATCAATTACATACCAATTCCAATCCTTATTATGTCATAGGAGACTCTCACCGTAAACTTTTATAAGACGTTTTAGGTCACAAATCATTCCACCTAGCTAATTAAAGACAGGCCCAGGCCGCTCCTAAACATAGCAGATACAGGACCAACAGATCCTCAAAAAAAAAAAAGATACAGGACCAACAGATAGATATGTGAGAGGGTGACGTTTGGTCTTCCTGCCGACCTTGTGGTACACGTTTGATACTGTGCAACAACTGAGGTTGACTTGAATGACCACTCGGCGGCTAAGATTGGTTACTGCTGAAAATGATTTCAAGGGAAGGGCTGCTGCATCTCCGTCTGCACGCGCGCGTCCACATCATGTAGTCGATCACCCAGCTGATCAGGCCGAAGTCCCTCTCGTTCCAAAATAGTACTACTACTAGTAATTTTCTCGTGACACGTGACTATGCATGCTCTTCCATTTGTGCATCATTCAGTTCCAGGTTTTTCAACCCAAGCTTTTCATATTCTCAAAGAAATAATGTGTACTAGCAACTAAGCAGATCAGACAAGAGGGCATCAACAAACAACTTATGCGTCATGTAATGATCCATGTCTCACCATAATCTAATTAGTCAAGCATACGTAGAATCCAATCATTGTGACGTGAACAGGAAATATATGTTTTTTTTGGCTATCCTGGTTTATAAATTATGTCCATCTTGGGAAATCAAATCAATACCTTCCTTCGCCTGGTCACACACTCTAGCTAGGGTACCTATAGATATTCCATCGAAAATAATTTCATGTCATTACATTTGCAATAAATTTCACAAGCAGCATCCAGGGAAAGCAAGGAGTGAGCAAGAACATTGTCTGTGTTCCCGGAAATACAAAGTCCATGTCAATGGCAAATAAATTTTTTTTTGTGAGGGAATGGCAAATAATGTTAATGGAAATCTCAGTAAGAAGTATAAGAACACAAGTCATATATCATTGTCTCGGTCATGACCTAACTAATGATAGTATATATTTATTTTCTCCTAATTAAAGACATGGAGGTCTCCAAGGTCCATGCTCCTAATTTAGTAGATATATACATGACCAAGAGATATACCATACATCTTCATGTCGAGCTTGTGGTACACGTTTGGTTTTCATTTTCTCATGCTAGCTAAATATAACAGCTAGCTGAGGTTGAATTTGATCACTTGTACTCCCCGCGTCTCATAATATTAGATGTTTTGTTTTTGCAAGCTATTCTATTGAAATAGCTTGCAAAAACATCTTATATTGTGGGACGAAGGGAGTAGTAGTAGTTAAGATAGCCATATTGATCACTGCTGAAAATGGTTGGAAGCTAGGGCTGCTGTGTGCATCTGTCTGCCCAAGTCATCCCGATGAACCCCATCATGTCTCCCTGGTCATCAGAAGTCCATGTCATCAATTCCTACATGAATTTCTTAATTATACACGTGACATGCATACGCAACATAGTCCAAGTTTCAAACCCTTCAACCTTGTCAAAGGAATCAATTAAGCAACGACCGACGAGGCAATGAGAGCGACAACCGACTTACATGGACGCTAACCCATATTTCACCATAGTCTAATCTAATCGAGCACACCGAGGATCCAACAGTTGTGACGTGACCAGGAAATAATCGCGCACATGCATTTTTTTCTATTCTTTAGTTATTTTTTTATACAACAAAAAAAAGGGCAGCTTGCAAAGATGCCTTCCTTTGCCCGGCCACGCACTCTAGCCAGGGTTCTTTTTAGCAAGTTTGCATGCACACGCAGCGGCAAAGTACAAATCATGGACCACCGTACAATGTCACGTACCGTACGCAACGGACGATCGGGACAAGGAGAAAAACACGTCGACTGGACCGGCCGGCCGGCCGGACGCATGCGTCTTCACCGGTGACATCTCGCCACGTGGCCCCATGCAAGGATGGCCTCAGCACGATCCGGTCTTCCACGTGCATCACGCTACCCTCAAAACTTGTTTAAGCTTGACAAAGTTTACGGTATGATTTTCTTTGTCACATCTAGAGTCGCGGATAAAATATACCGGGAAAAGAAGCGCATTTCATGATGCACTCGTCGATGTTGATTGCGTGAATGCGGAACTTTCTATGTTTTTTTTCCTTCATGATTTCGTAATTGTGCAGTGGTGCATCCATTTTTTTTAACACAGTACAGACGCAAGCGCTCATATACACGCGTATGCACTCACCCCTATGAACGCACACACGCACACCCTACCCTTATGAGCACCTCCAAGAGACTGAGCCGGCATATCATCTTGAAATTTACGAAGTCACCGTAGGCATCCATTTTAAGGGTAGTAGTAGTCGGGTGTTG
This sequence comes from Triticum aestivum, assembly GCF_018294505.1. Taxonomy (NCBI): domain Eukaryota; kingdom Viridiplantae; phylum Streptophyta; class Magnoliopsida; order Poales; family Poaceae; genus Triticum; species Triticum aestivum. The sequence continues at coordinate 48,495,156 of NC_057810.1, forward strand.
CTTTTTCTTAAACACGGTACAAACGCAAACGCTAAAATAAACACACATAAACTCACCCTTATAAACGCGCGCACACACACCTTGTCTCTATGAGCACCTTCGAGAGACTGAATCGGCATATCATCTTAAGATTTTACGAAGTCACTGTAGACGCATCGTAGTCGACGGGACGTCTCCTCCCACTAAACGTGCATCGCCGAAAATCTTGAAATAAATCCAGAATAAATATGAGCACCATGCCTTGTTGATCCGCTAGTCGGGCGTTGTTGTTTTGTTGTATCCCAGAGTCCATTTTCATATTGAAAATGGGGGCCTCAACTCGATTTTTCTTTTTTGTGTGAATGCGGTATTTTTTTTGTTTTGTGAAATTGTTCAAGCTTAGCTAAGTTTGACTTGACACAAAATAAACATGGCTTGTATTTAAGAACAAGGGCGTATTTGCTGTGTATGTTAGGAGCGGAATGTTGAATTCTCACAAGACAAACGAAAATGATCCTCATGTTTAATCAATCTCCTGATGAAACCACCAAAGCAACCCTTCTTTGAAATGCTAAAGGGAATTTAGCCGACTCCCATGCATATTTTGTTGGGGAACGTTGCATAAAATAAAAAATTTCCTACATTCACCAAGATCAATCTATGAGTTTATCTAACAACGAGAGAGAGGGGTGCATCTACATACCCTTATAGATCGCGAGCGGAAGCGTTCAAGAGAACAGGGTTGAGGGAGTCGTACTCGTCGTGATCCAAATCACCGGAGATCCTAGCGCCGAACGGACGGCACCTCCGCATTCAACACACGTACGGTCAGCGTGACGTCTCCTCCTTCTTGATCCAGCAAGGGGGAAGGTGAGATTGATGAAGATCCAGCAGCACGACAGCGTGGTGGTGGATGCAGCAGGGATCCGGCAGGGCTTCGCCAAGCGTCTGCGGGAGGGAGAGGTGTAGCAAGGGGGAAGGGAGGCGCCAAGTGCAAGGGCGCGGCTGCCCTCCCTCCCCCCCCCCTCTATATATAGGGTCCCCAGGGGGGCGCCGGCCCTAGGAGATGGGATCTCCTGGGGGGCGGCGGCCAAGGAGGGTGCCTTGCCCCCTAAGGCAAGTGGAGGCGCCCCCTCCCCTAGGGTTCCCAACCCTAGGCGCAGGGGGGCCCAAAGGGGGGCGCGCCAGCCCACCAGGGGCTGGTTCCCCTCCCACTTCAGTCCATGGGGCCCTCCGGGATAGGTGGCCCCACCCGGTGGACCCCCGGGACCCTTCCGGTGGTCCCGGTACAATACCGGTGACCCCCGAAACTTTCTCGATGGCCGAAACTCGACTTCCCATATATAATTCTTTACCTCCGGACCATTCCGAAACTCCTCGTGACGTCTGGGATCTCATCCGGGATTCCGAACAACTTTCGGTTTGCTGCATACTCATATCTCTACAACCCTAGCGTCACTGAACCTTAAGTGTGTAGACCCTACGGGTTCGGGAGACACGTAGACATGACCGAGACGGCTCTCCGGTCAATAACCAACAGCGGGATCTGGATACCCATGTTCGCTCCCACATGCTCCTCGATGATCTCATCGGATGAACCACGATGTCGAGGATTCAAGCAACCCCGTATACAATTCCCTTTGTCAATCGGTATGTTACTTGCCCGAGATTCGATCGTCGGTATCCCAATACCTCGTTCAATCTCGTTACCGGCAAGTCACTTTACTCGTACCGTAATGCATGATCCCGTGACCAGACACTTGGTCAGTTTGAGCTCATTATGATGATGCATTACCGAGTGGGCCCAGAGATACCTCTCCGTCATACGGAGTGACAAATCCCAGTCTCGATCCGTGTCAACCAAACAGACACTTTCGAAGATACCCGTAGTATACCTTTATAGTCACCCAGTTACGTTGTGACGTTTGATACACCCAAAGCACTCCTATGGTATCCGGGAGTTACACGGTATCATGGTCTAAGGAAAAGATACTTGACATTGGAAAAGCTCTAGCAAACAAACTACACGAACTTGTGCTATGCTTAGGATTGGGTCTTGTCCATCACATCATTCTCCTAATGATGTGATCCCGTTATCAATGACATCCAATGTCCATAGTCAGGAAACCATGACTATCTGTTGATCAACGAGCTAGTCAACTAGAGGCTCACTAGGGACATGTTGTGGTCTAAGTATTCACACGTGTATTACGATTTCCGGATAACATAATTATAGCATGAATAAAAAACAATTATCATGAACAAGGAAATATAATAATAATCCTTTTATTATTGCCTCTAGGGCATATTTCCAACATATTTGAAGCTCAAGACAGACTAATGTTGTTTCCAAAACAAAAGATGGTTTATATAGTATCAATAAAACATTAGATACAATTAGATATGACGGGGGCAACTGAACCTAGAGACACATAGATGTTGCTTCCAAAAATGAAGATGCGGGTGAACCTATTGTCGTTGCACCACCGTAGATCATACCAACAATATAATGGACAACATGAAGAAATCCAGCCACTGGAATACCTGCAAAGACATTCGAGGGACAACCCCGCCGCAATAGTAGAATATTAGGTAGGACGGGGATTGGCAATCGCGCCAAGCATATCGGCGAGGGGTCACCCCGAGATCTAGGCAGACAACCGCACTAGCGTCGTCAGACCAAGCCCATGTTGAAACTATTTTTCTTCCTTTATTATAGTGTAGATAGATAGAGAAATGGCGAGTGCTACAAATAATCCGGATGATAATACACAAACGTAAGTCGCCTCGCCAGCCATTAGATTGCCCGACGCGTAGCGGTTGGATCGGGTCAACGCAGAAACCGCACGCAACCGCTCGCCCTCAAATCAAACCACGCCTCCTATGCAGCAAATGGTGCTCGCCATCAATCCCACCTCACCGTGGTGACTGTGCCGGCGACATCGCACCACCGGAGCCATCGGCAGAGCTCCAACGCAGCAGCACTGGAGCCACCGGCAGAGCACTAACGCAGCAACACCGGAGCCGATGGAAAACAAAGCTTCAATGCAACACGTACGACCCCGGGGAAGCTCCACTGCAGCTCCATGGCAGCACCACGCTGCTGAAGGAAATATGCCCTAGAGGCAATAATAAAGTTATTATTTATTTCCTCATATCATGATAAATGTTTATTATTCATGCTAGAATTGTATTAACCGGAAACATGATACATGTGTGAATACATAGACAAACATATAGTCACTAGTATGCCTCTACTTGACTAGCTCATTAATCAAAGATGGTTATGTTTCCTAACCATAGACATGTGTTGTCATTTGATTAATGGGATCACATCGTTAGGAGAATGATGTGATTGACATGACCCATTCCGTTAGCCTAGCACTTGATCGTTTAGTATATTGCTATTGCTTTCTTCATGACTTATACATGTTCCTGTAACTATGAGAATTATGCAACTCCCGTTTACCGGAGGAACACTTTGGGTACTACCAAACGTCACAACTTAACTGGGTGATTATAAAGGAGTACTACAGGTGTCTCCGAAGGTACATGTTGAGTTGGCGTATTTCGAGATTAGGTTTTGTCACTCCAATTGTCGGAGAGGTATCTCTGGGCCCTCTTGGTAATGCACATCATTATAAGCCTTGCAAGCAATGTGACCAAATGAGTTGGTTACGGGATGATGCATTACGGAACGAGTAAAGAGACTTGCCGGTAACGAGATTGAACTAGGTATTGGATACCGACGATCAAATCTCGGGCAAGTAACATACCGAAGACAAAGGGAACAACGTATGTTGTTATGCGGTTTGAACCGATAAAGATCTTCATAGAATATGTAGGAACCAATATGGGCATCCAGGTTCCGCTATTGGTTATTGACCGAGGATAGTTCTAGGTCATGTCTACATAGTTCTCTAACCCGTAGGGTCCGCACGCTTAACGTTACGATGACAGTTTTATTATGAGTTTATAAGTTTTGATGTACCGAAGTTTGTTCGGAGTTCCGGATGTGATCACGGACATGACGAGGAGTCTCTAAATGGTCGAGACATAAAGATTGATATATTGGAAGCCTATGTTTGGACATTGGAAAGGTTCCGGGTGAAATCGGGATTTTACCGGAACACCGGGGGGTTACCGGAACCCTCCCGGGGGTTAATGGGCCTTAGTGGGCCATGAGGGAGAAGAGGAGGGCCGGCCAGGGCAGGCCGCGCGCCCCCTCCCCCCTAGTCCAAATAGGACAAGGAAGGGGGGGGGCGGCGCCCCCCTTTCCTCTTTCCCCTCCCCCCTTTCCTTCTCCACCAAGGCAAGAGGGGGGAGTCCTACTCCCGGTGGGAGTAGGACTCCTCCAGGCGCACCCCAAGGGGGCCGGCCGCACCTCCCCCTCCCTCCTTTATATACGGGGGCAGGGGGCACCCCATAACACACAAGTTGATCTACGGATCATTCCTTAGCCGTGTGCGGTGCCCCCCTCCACCATATTCCACCTCGGTCATATCGTCGCGGAGTTTAGGCGAAGCCCTGCGCCAGTAGAACATCATCATCGTCACCACGCCGTCGTGCTGACGGAACTCATCCCCGAAGCTTTGCTGGATCGGAGCCCGGGGATCGTCATCGAGCTGAACGTGTGCTGAACTCGGAGGAGCCGTACGTTCGGTGCTTGGATCGGTCGGATCGTGAAGACGTACGACTACATCAACTGTGTTGTGTTAACGCTTCCGTTTGCGGTCTACGTGGGTACGTGGACATCACTCTCCCCTCTCGTTGCTATACCATCACCATGATCTTGCGTGTGCGTAGGAAAACTATTGAAATTACTACGTTCTCCAACAGTGGCATCCGAGCCTAGGTTTTATGCGTTGATGTTATATGCACGAGTAGAACACAAGTGAGTTGTGGGCGATACAAGTCATACTGCTTACCAGCATGTCATACTTTGGTTCGGCGGTATTGTGAGATGAAGCGGCCCGGACCGACATTACGCGTACGCTTACGCGAGACTGGTTTCACCGTTACGAGCACTTGTGCTTAAAGGTGGCTGGCGGGTGTCTGTCTCTCTCACTTTAGCTAAATCGAGTGTGGCTACGCCCGGTCCTTGCGAAGGTTAAAACAACACTAACTTGACGAACTATCGTTGTGGTTTTGATGCGTAGGTAAGAACGGTTCTTGCTAAGCCCGTAGCAGCCACGTAAAATTTGCAACAACAAAGTAGAGGACGTCTAACTTGTTTTTGCAGGGCATGTTGTGATGTGATATGGTCAAGACGTGATGCTATATTTTATTGTATGAGATGATCATGTTTTGTAACCGAAGTTATCGGCAACTGGCAGGAGCCATGTGGTTGTCGCTTTATTGTATGAAATGCAAACGCCCTGTAATTGCTTTACTTTATCACTAAGCGGTAGCGATAGTCGTAGAAGCAATAGATGGCGTAACGACAACGATGCTACGATGGAGATCAAGGTGTCGCGCCGGTGACGATGGTGATCACGACGGTGCTTCAAAGATGGAGATCACAAGCACAAGATGATGATGGCCATATCATATCACTTATATTGATTGCATGTGATGTTTATCCTTTATGCATCTTATCTTGCTTTGATTGACGGTAGCATTTTAAGATGATCTCTCACTAATTATCAAGAAGTGTTCTCCCTGAGTATGCACCGTTGCGAAAGTTCTTCGTGCTGAGACACCACGTGATGATCGGGTGTGATAGGCTCTACGTTCAAATACAACGGGTGCAAAACAGTTGCACACGCGGAATACTCAGGTTAAACTTGACGAGCCTAGCATATACAGATATGGCCTCGGAACACGGAGACCGAAAGGTCGAGCGTGAATCATATAGTAGATATGATCAACATAGTGATGTTCACCATTGAAACTACTCCATCTCACGTGATGATCGGACATGGTTTAGTTGATTTGGATCACGTGATCACTTAGATGACTAGAGAGATGTCTGTCTAAGTGGGAGTTCTTAAGTAATATGATTAATTGAACTTAAATTTATCATGAACTTAGTACCTGATAGTATCTTGCTTGTCTATGTTTGTTGTAGATAGATGGCTCGTGTTGTTGTTCCGTTGAATTTTAATGCGTTCCTTGAGAAAGCAAAGTTGAAAGATGATGGTAGCAATTACACGGACTGGGTCCGTAACCTGAGGATTATCCTCATTGCTGCACAAAAAAGTTACGTCCTGGAAGCACCGCTGGGTGCCAGGCCTGCTGCTGATGCAACTGATGCCGTTAAGAACGTCTGGCAGAGCAAAGCTGATGACTACTCGATAGTTCAGTGTGCCATGCTTTACGGCTTAGAACCGGGTCTTCAACGACGTTTTGAACGTCATGGAGCATATGAGATGTTCCAGGAGTTGAAGTTAATATTTCAAGCAAATGCCCGGATTGAGAGATATGAAGTCTCCAATAAGTTCTATAGCTGCAAGATGGAGGAGAATAGTTCTGTCAGTAAACATATACTCAAAATGTCTGGGTATAATAATCACTTGATTCAACTGGGAGTTAATCTTCCTGATGATAGTGTCATTGACAGAATTCTTCAATCACTGCCACCAAGCTACAAGAGCTTCGTGATGAACTATAATATGCAAGGGATGAACAAGACTATTCCCGAGCTCTTCGCAATGCTAAAAGCCGCGGAGGTAGAAATCAAGAAAGAACATCAAGTGTTGATGGTTAACAAAACCACCAGTTTCAAGAAAAAGGGCAAAGGGAAGAAGAAGGGGAACTTCAAGAAAAACAACAAATAAGTTGCTGCTCAAGAGAAGAAACCCAATTCTGGACCAAAGCCTGAAACTGAGTGCTTCTACTGCAAGCAGACTGGACACTGGAAGCGGAACTGCCCCAAGTATTTGGCGGATAAGAAGGATGGCAAAGTAAACAAAGGTATATGTGATATACATGTTATTGATGTGTACCTTACTAATGCTCGCAGTAGTACCTGGGTATTTGATACTGGTTCTGTTGCTAATATTTGCAACTCGAAACAGGGACTATGAATTAAGCGAAGATTGGCTAAGGACGAGGTGACGATGCGCGTGGGAAATGGTTCCAAAGTCGATGTGATCGCGGTCGGCATGCTACCTCTACATCTACCATCGGGATTAGTTTTAGACCTGAATAATTGTTATTTGGTGCCAACGTTAAGCATGAACATTATATCTGGATTTTGTTTGATGCGAGATGGTTATTCATTTAAATCAGAGAATAATGGTTGTTCTATTTATATGAGTAATATCTTTTATGGTCATGCACCCTTGAAGAGTGGTCTATTTTTATTGAATCTCGATAGTAGTAATACACATATTCATAGTGTTGAAACCAAAAGATGCAGAGTTGATAACGATAGTGCAACTTATTTGTGGCACTGCCGTTTAGGTCATATCGGTGTAAAGCGCATGAAGAACTCCATACTGATGGGCTTTTGGAATCACTTGATTCTGAATCACTTGGTACTTGCGAACCGTGCCTCATGGGCAAGATGACTAAAACGCCGTTCTCCGGAACTATGGAGCGAGCAACTGATTTGTTGGAAATCATACATACTGATGTTTGTGGTCCAATGAATGTTGAGGCTTGCGGCGGGTATCGTTATTTTCTCACCTTCACAGATGATTTGAGCAGATATGGGTATATCTACTTGATGAAACACAAGTCTGAAACATTTGAAAAGTTCAAAGAATTTCAGAGTGAAGTGGAAAATCATCGTAACAAGAAAATAAAATTTCTACGATCTGATCGTGGAGGAGAATATTTGAGTTACGAGTTTGGTCTACACTTAAAACAATGCGGAATAGTTTCGCAACTCACGCCACCCGGAACACCACAACGAAATGGTGTGTCCGAACGTCGTAATCGTACTTTACTAGATATGGTGCGATCTATGATGTCTCTTAACTGATTTACCGCTATCGTTTTGGGGTTATGCTTTAGAGACGGCCGCATTCACATTAAATAGGGCACCATCAAAATCCGTTGAGACGACGCCTTATGAACTGTGGTTTGGCAAGAAACCAAAGTTGTCGTTTCTTAAAGTTTGGGGCTGCGATGCTTATGTGAAGAAACTTCAACCAGATAAGCTCGAACCCAAATCGGAGAAATGTGTCTTCATAGGATACCCAAAAGAGACTATTGGGTACACCTTCTATCACAGATCTGAGGGCAAGATTTTCGTTGCTAAAATCGGATCCTTTCTAGAGAAGGAGTTTCTCTCGAAAGAAGTGAGTGGGAGAAAAGTAGAACTTGATGAGATAACTGTATCTACTCCCTTATTGGAAAGTAGTTCATCACAAGAACCGGTTCCTGTGACAACTACACCAATTAGTGAGGAAGCTAATGATATTGATCATGAAACTTCAGATCAAGTTTCTACTGAACCTCGTAGGTCTACCAGAGTAAGATCCGCACCAGAGTGGTACGGTAATCCAATTCTGGAAGTCATGTTGCTTGACCATGATGAACCTACGAACTATGAGGAAGCGATGATGAGCCCAGATTCCGCAAAATGGCTAGAGGCCATGAAATCTGAGATGGGATCCATGTATGAAAACAAAGTATGGACTTTGGTTGACTTGCCCGATGATCGGCAAGCAATTGAGAATAAATGGATCTTTAAGAAGAAGACTGACGCTGATGGTAATGTAACTGTCTATAAAGCTCGACTTGTTGCGAAAGGTTTTCGACAAGTTCAAGGAGTTGACTACGATGAGACTTTCTCACCCGTAGCGATGCTTAAGTCTGTCCGAATCATGTTAGCTATTGCTGCATTTCATGATTATGAAATTTGGCAAATGGATGTCAAAACTGCATTCTTGAATGGATTTCTGGAAGAAGAGTTGTATATGATGCAACCAGAAGGTTTTGTTGATCCAAAAGGTGCTAACAAAGTGTGCAAGCTCCAGCGTTCCATTTATGGACTGGTGCAAGCATCTCGGAGTTGGAATAAACGCTTTGATAGTGTGATCAAAGCATATGGTTTTATACAGACTTTTGGAGAAGCCTGTATTTACAAGAAAGTGAGTGGGAGCTCTGTAGCATTTCTGATATTATATGTAGATGACATATTATTAATTGGAAATGATATAGAATTTCTGGATAGCATAAAGGGATACTTGAATAAAAGTTTTTCAATGAAAGACCTCGGTGAAGCTGCTTACATATTGGGCATCAAGATCTATAGAGATAGATCAAGACGCTTAATAGGACTTTCACAAAGCACATACCTTGATAAAATTTTGAAAAAGTTCAAAATGGATCAGGCAAAGAAAGGGTTCTTGCCCGTACTACAAGGTGTGAAGTTGAGTCAAACTCAATGCCCGACCACAGCAGAAGATAGAGAGAAAATGAAAGATGTTCCCTATGCTTCAGCCATAGGCTCTATCATGTATGCAATGCTGTGTACCAGACCTGACGTATGCTTAGCAATAAGCTTGGCAGGAAGGTACCAAAGTAATCCAGGAGTGGATCACTGGACAGCGGTCAAGAACATCCTGAAATACCTGAAAAGGACTAAGGATATGTTTCTCGTATATGGAGGTGACAAAGAGCTAGTCGTAAATGGTTACGTCGATGCAAGCTTTGACACTGATCCGGACGATTCTAAATCGCAAACCGGATACGTGTTTTTATTAAACGGTGGAGCTGTAAGTTGGTGCAGTTCTAAACAAAGCGTCGTGGCGGGATCTACATGTGAAGCGGAGTACATAGCTGCTTCGGAAGCAGCAAATGAAGGAGTCTGGATGAAGGAGTTCATTTCCGATCTAGGTGTCATACCTAGTGCATCGGGACCAATGAAAATCTTCTGTGACAATACTGGTGCAATTGCCTTGGCAAAGGAATCCAGATTTCACAAGAGGACCAAGCACATCAAGAGACGCTTCAATTCCATTCGGGACCAAGTCCAAGTGGGAGACATAGAGATTTGCAAGATACATACGGATCTGAATGTTGCAGACCCGTTGACTAAGCCACTCTCACGAGCAAAACATGATCAGCACCAAGACTCCATGGGTGTTAGAATCATTACTATGTAATCTAGATTATTGACTCTAGTGCAAGTGGGAGACTGAAGGAAATATGCCCTAGAGGCAATAATAAAGTTATTATTTATTTCCTCATATCATGATAAATGTTTATTATTCATGCTAGAATTGTATTAACCGGAAACATGATACATGTGTGAATACATAGACAAACATATAGTCACTAGTATGCCTCTACTTGACTAGCTCATTAATCAAAGATGGTTATGTTTCCTAACCATAGACATGTGTTGTCATTTGATTAATGGGATCACATCATTAGGAGAATGATGTGATTGACATGACCCATTCCGTTAGCCTAGCACTTGATCGTTTAGTATATTGCTATTGCTTTCTTCATGACTTATACATGTTCCTGTAACTATGAGAATTATGCAACTCCCGTTTACCGGAGGAACACTTTGGGTACTACCAAACGTCACAACGTAACTGGGTGATTATAAAGGAGTACTACAGGTGTCTCCGAAGGTACATGTTGAGTTGGCGTATTTCGAGATTAGGTTTTGTCACTCCGATTGTCGGAGAGGTATCTCTGGGCCCTCTCGGTAATGCACATCATTATAAGCCTTGCAAGCAATGTGACCAAATGAGTTGGTTACGGGATGATGCATTACGGAACGAGTAAAGAGACTTGCCGGTAACGAGATTGAACTAGGTATTGGATACCGACGATCAAATCTCGGGCAAGTAACATACCGATGACAAAGGGAACAACGTATGTTGTTATGCGGTTTGACCGATAAAGATCTTCGTAGAATATGTAGGAACCAATATGGGCATCCAGGTTCCGCTATTGGTTATTGACCGAGAATAGTTCTAGGTCATGTCTACATAGTTCTCGAACCCGTAGGGTCCGCACGCTTAACGTTACGATGACCGTTTTATTATGAGTTTATAAGTTTTGATGTACCGAAGTTTGTTCGGAGTTCCGGATGTGATCACGGACATGACGAGGAGTCTCGAAATGGTCGAGACATAAAGATTGATATATTGGAAGCCTATGTTTGGATATCGGAAAGGTTCCGGGTGAAATCGGGATTTTACCGGAACACCGGGGGGTTACCGGACCCCTCCCGGGGGTTAATGGGCCTTAGTGGGCCATGAGGGAGAAGAGGAGGGCCGGCCAGGGCAGGCCGCGCCCCCCTCCCCCCTAGTCCGAATAGGACAAGGAAGGGGGGGGGGAGCGGCGCCCCTCTTTCCTCTTTCCCCTTCCCCCTTTCCTTCTCCACCAAGGCAAGAGGGGGGAGTCCTACTCCCGGTGGGAGTAGGACTCCTCCAGGCGCACCCCAAGGGGGCCGGCCGCACCTCCCCCTCCCTCCTTTATATACGGGGGCAGGGGGCACCCCATAACACACAAGTTGATCTACGGATCGTTCCTTAGCCGTGTGCGGTGCCCCCCTCCACCATATTCCACCTCGGTCATATCGTCGCGGAGTTTAGGCGAAGCCCTGCGCCGGTAGAACATCATCATCGTCACCACGCCGTCGTGCTGACGGAACTCATCCCCGAAGCTTTGCTGGATCGAAGCCCGGGGATCGTCATTGAGCTGAACATGTGCTGAACTCGGAGGTGCCGTACATTCGGTGCTTGGATCGGTCGGATCGTGAAGACGTACGACTACATCAACCGCGTTGTGTTAACGCTTCCGTTTGTGGTCTACGAGGGTACGTGGACATCACTCTCCCCTCTCGTTGCTATACCATCACCATGATCTTGCGTGTGCGTAGGAAAACTGTTGAAATTACTACGTTCCCCAACAGTTGCACCGTCGGCGTCCCGGCGAAGCTCCATTGCAACCGCAACGGAGCTCCGTTGCAGCACGACACGCTCCATTGCGGCCACCGGCGCGCGGTGTTCCAGCGGAGCTCCGTTGCAGCCCAAGCCGTGCTGCATTGCAGCCGCGACGGGGCTCCATTGCACCTGCGGCGGGGCTCCATTGCAGCCACCGGCGCGCTCCATTGCAGCATCACCTGCTGCATCGCAGCTCCTGGCTTGCCGGTGAAGCTCCATTGTGGCGCCGGTGAAGTTTCATCGCAGCTCCGGGTGCCGTCGGTGAAGCTCCATTACAGCTGTCGGTCAAGCTTCCTTGCGGCACTGAGCTCCGGGCCTCCGCGCGAGCGCTACATCGGGAGCCACCGGCGAGCGGTCCACTACAACACCGCCGCGCACATGTTGCGGCGATGTCTGATGCCGCGAGAGGCCAAGAGCGGCGAGGTGCTGCGATGAAGCTCACGGCGGGCGACTTCTGATGCTGCGACGGAGCTACTGCGGCGGAGATGCAACATGCGATGCTCATCGTCGTTCTCCTAGTGAATTGTAGAAGCGGTTCGGTGGGATCTGGGCGTGACGAACAGAGATGGAAAGGGGGAAAGAGAGGAAAGAGATGAATGGAGGAGAAGATTGCGTACGGGAAAGAAGATAAGGCTGGACCGAGCGGTGACGGGTCCACAGGGACACGTGTCCACCACAGGACGCGGCTTACGTTTCGTTCTTTTCATACGACTTAAAACAAACGTTTTCCTAGAGAAATCCAATATATAGATCACAAAAAATAAAAATGATTTGCCATCTTGTAATTGTAATAGAGCCCATGGCCGACATGGTGGGCCACGTGCTCGCATTCTCCACGGGGTGGGTCCCGCGTGTCAGGTCGTCGGGTACATCTCCATCTCCCTCTTCCTTCCCTGTCCCCCCTCCGCTATAATACCTTCACCTAAAAATAATATGATGACGAGCTCGACGGAAGCAGCTCCCGGTCGGCGTCGTGGGGTCCTCCTCCTCCGCCTGCCCCCCCTGCTCTCCCTCCCTTCCCCGAGCCGTCGTCTTCGTCGAGCGCCGCCGCAGCAGAAGCCGAGATTTCCTCTTCCGGCGCCGAATCCAACCCCGTAAGTCCGAATCTCCGTGCGTTTCTCCCCCTGTTCTTGCTCTCCAATCCCCCTCCCCTGCCGCCAATGCCCGCCGTTTCTTGGGCCCTCGAGTCGCGGAATCCGAGGTGAAGCTGTGTGTCTTCCCCAGCTCCCCCTCCCCTACTGGCTGTGGACTGATCCCCCGGCAATGGCGGCCCCGGTCGCCGCCGCCGCCGCCGCCGCCGGGCCTACTCCCGCCGGCCCTCGAGCTGTTCAACCGATTGCCGCCGTGCCGTACCATGCCGTACGGTGTCGGTCGGCCTGGTCTTAGTGGTTTCACTCCGTTCCGTTTATGGTCAGTTGCTCAACTGACGAAATGCCGAAATTTGTGTCAGTTGGTCTGACCCAAATCTGTGCACGCAAATGCTTCCATTTTTGCAGGCAAATGTTGCTTTTTTGCAGGAAGGAAGCAACCTTGAGCATTACTAGTAGTAATCCTGGCGTTTCTTTGTTCGCTTGCTGTCCGTCTGATTGACAATAGAAAAGGGGGTGAAGCAAGGAAGGAATAGAATAGATGCCTTGCTGCATGATCCAAAGTTCGGCACCTGCGGCTTTTGTTCTCTCTCTCTCTCTCCGCGTAGCAATAGTGTGGGGAAACTGGAATCTGCTGGGTCACATGTTTGGGATTGCAATCGAGGGCCACATCGCTTCTCGGTTTTTCTTGGATGAGTAGGTGTGAACAAAAATGCCGGCCCGGCCTAGGACTTTGGATGGCATAAATGGCACAAACCAAATGTTGTGTTGCTTACCAGAAAAGGGTGTTTTTCACATTCTTGTTAACGAGTTTGGTTGAATCATCTGCCATTGTTCTTTTAAGTTGCTTTTCTTTGCGACATTCAGTCCGTTGGTTTTTTAATTGCTTCCTTCAGATTGGCACTTGCTTCTTTGTTACTGTTTTTCTTTCAACATTTGGATTGACCCCCTACTGGCTGCGGCCTGTGGACTGATCTCCCGGTATTGGCAGCCCTGGTTGTTGTGATGGTGTTACCACTGGGTCTTAGCCCGCTCACAAAGTATTTGGCTGATTGCCTCCTTACTGTGTCTGCCGGCCAGGTCTCCTTTGAGTTCTTCAGTCCGTTTACCATCAGTTGCTAAATGAATGAAATGCTGGAATCTGTGCTTAGCTGGTTTGGTACTTTGCTCTGCTGGCATCTTAGGCAGTGTTTCCTTTTTGCAGGAAGCACCCTTAAGCATAGTATCCTGGTATAATATGTTTGTTTGTTTGTTTGTTTGCTGTCTGATGATTGACACAAGGGGTTAAGGATAAGAATAAATACCTTATACGCTGCATAATCCAAAGTGTGTTCCCTGCATAGCAATAGTGTGTGCAAACTGAAATCTGTTGAGAACAGTTGGTCCACACCACACGTTTGGCTTTTAATTCAAGGACCATAATGTTTTTTGGTTTTCTTGGATGAGTGTATGTGAGCAAAAATGCTGGATGCTTGCCGGCCCAACCTACGACCTGTATCTTCTTCCTAGGAGCAGTATAACCGGATAACATCAATGGCACAAACCGAAATGTTGTGTCGCTTGCTACAAATGGATTGTTTTCATTCTTAACGTGTTTGGTCGAAACATCTGTTGTTGCTCAGTTCAGTTACTTTTTTTTTGCAATATTCAGTCCGTTTTTTCTTAATTACAGCTAGTGCATCCTTCAAATTATTATTTGCTTCTTTGTTACTGTTTTTTTTCCTTTGGACGTTTGTACTGAGGCTTCAAATGCTGGTACAGTCTACACCAACTATGTTACTTTAGGGAATACAAGAACTATGCATCCGTATCACAATAACATCTGCTCTGTGATTTTTTTCTTGCAGGGGGATCCCAACTCATTAATAATCTGTTAAGATGCGAATAACCATCCAGTAGCCTTTGCACCGTTTGAGGGACAATGGCGATAGCTTTTCCCATGCTGTTGGTTCTCTCTGTGCTCCTGTACCCTAATGGCATCTCCAAGAGCTTAGCTGCAAGGCCTCCAGTTGTGAATATTGGGTCTATTCTTCAATTGAACTCCACCACTGGAGGTGTTGCGGCGATTGCCATCAATGCAGCCTTGGAAGATATCAACTCTGATCCAACAGTTCTAAATGGAACAACATTAAAGGTTGAAACCAAGGATACAAATTGCTTTGATGGTTTCCTTGGCATGGTTCAAGGTAGACTAGCTTTAACGTCATCATTTTGTATCGTTAAAATAGTTGCTTCTTTTCTGGAGTTGTGACAATGATATCGTATTCCTTGTATCAGCTTTGCAGTTCATGGAGACTGATGTTATTGCAATCGTTGGCCCCCAGTGCTCCGCAATTGCTCATATCATTTCATATGTAGCAAATGAGCTCCGAGTCCCCTTGATGTCCTTTGCGTCTGATGCTACTCTTTCATCGATACAGTTCCCATTCTTTGTCAGGACTGCTCCCAGTGATCTCTATCAAATGGCGGCTGTGGCAGCAGTTGTGGACTACAACCACTGGAAGATAGTGACTGCCATATATGTTGATGATGATTATGGTCGAAATGGCATTGCTGCTTTGGATGACGCACTCACTGCGAAGCGCTGCAAAATCTCCTACAAGATTGGATTTCCTGCAAATGCTAAAAAGAGTGAGCTCATTAATTTGTTGGTTAGTGTCAGTTATATGGAGTCTCGCGTTATCATCCTCCATACTGGTGCTGAACCTGGACTCAAGCTTTTCTCTATGGCAAACCGACTAAACATGATGGGTAATGGCTATGTATGGATTGCAACCGACTGGCTTTCTGCATATCTTGATGCTAATTCATCAGTTCCTGCTGAGACTATATCTGGTATGCAAGGTGTTCTTACTTTACGGCCACATATCCCCAACTCAAAGATAAAAAGTAATTTGATCTCCAAGTGGAGCAGGCAAAGTCAGAAGTACAACCATAGTGATCTTCGAGTAAATACTTATGGTTTTTATGTTTATGATAGTGTATGGACAGTAGCTCGGGCTCTGGATGCTTTCTTCGATGATGGTGGTAGCATTTCCTTCTCTAATGACTCGCGGTTGCGTGATGCAACTGGGGGAACTCTTCACCTTGAAGCAATGAGTATTTTTGACAAGGGAAGGAAATTATTGGAGAAGATTAGAAAGGTAAACTTCACTGGGCCGTCTGGGCACGTGCAATTTGATGCTTCAGGTGACCTCATTCATCCTGCCTATGAGATCATAAACGTCATTGGAAATGGCATGCGGACCATTGGTTTTTGGTCAAACTATTCTGGCTCGCTGTCAACTGTCCCTCCAGAGGCTCTTTATTCAAAGCCCCCAAATACTTCTCTAGCCAATCAGCAACTCTATGATGTTATTTGGCCTGGGCAGACTGCACAGAGGCCTCGAGGATGGGTTTTCCCTTCTAATGCCAAGGAGTTGAAAATTGGTATTCCCAACAGATTCAGCTTCAGGGAGTTTGTCACGAAAGACAATGTTACCGGGTCAATGAAGGGTTATTGCATTGATGTCTTTACTCAGGCATTGGCTTTGCTTCCTTATCCTGTTACCTACAAGTTTGTACCTTTTGGGAGTGGTACTGAAAATCCTCATTATGACAAACTCATACAGATGGTTGAATCAAATGTAAGCATATATGTTTTTTTTCTTTTTTCTACACATTCCATCATACCGTACTGACCAGGTTTATCTTATTCTGCAGGAGCTTGATGGAGCTGTAGGGGATATCGCAGTTACAATGAAGCGCACAGTAAATGCTGATTTCACCCAGCCTTTCATTGAAACAGGATTGGTTATCTTGGCTCCGGTTAAAAGGCATATAACAACGTCCTGGGCATTCTTGCAGCCATTTACTTTGGAGATGTGGTGTGTTACAGGGTTGTTCTTTCTTGTTGTGGGTGTGGTTGTTTGGGTTCTTGAACATCGAATCAATGATGAGTTCCGCGGCTCGCCACGAGAACAATTGATAACTATTTTCTGGTGAGGAGCTTACCTGCACCTTTTGTTTCATCTTCCTGTATACCAGTTTTGTTTTCTTAGAAATGTCAAGGCCGGAACAAGTCTTGTGTAACATGTTTCATACAGCAAGCACCTTAGAACAATTGCCAGTTAACACACCCACATGAAGCATCCAGTGATTATGAATTAACTATTATCTTGTGGTGTGAGATATATATGATGCATTGATTTTATTTTCTTCTGTTTTTACATACTCTTGTCAAATGCTCTTATCACAGAGTCATTCCTTGCTCTCAAAACTGTGATTATAATCTCAATTTTTTATTGTCTGCAGGTTCAGCTTTTCGACTTTGTTCTTTGCACACAGTGAGTAAACCAACCTTCTCTATTATGTGTTTTTTGGCTATATATAAAAAGTAATTTTATTCTGATTCACATGGCTCATGATTTTCATCTGTATCTGTTCCCAGGAGAAAATACTATGAGCACCTTAGGGCGCGGCGTGTTAATCATATGGCTGTTTGTTGTTTTGATCATCCAATCCAGCTATACCGCGAGTCTTACTTCCATCCTGACCGTGCAACAACTTGATACTTCTATAAAAGGAATTGATGACCTGAAAAATAGTGATGCTCCTGTTGGTTTCCAAGTTGGTTCTTTTGCACAAGACTACATGGTTAATGAACTGAACATCTCACGGTCAAGGCTAAGAGCTCTCGGTTCCCCAAAAGAATATGCTAAAGCCCTCGAGCTTGGCCCCAAGAAAGGAGGAGTTATGGCCATCGTTGACGAGCGCCCCTATGTTGAACTGTTTTTGTCAACCTACTGCAAGATTGCAGTAGCCGGCTCAGATTTCACAAGCAGAGGATGGGGCTTTGTAAGTACATTTAAACTAAGTTATTTAACATAGCTTCAAAATACAAGGATACAATATTTTGGTGTTAAAAATCCTGAAACGACAGTTTTAACTTCCAATAGTTGTGTATGCTGTCTAGTATTATGTAAACCTTTCTTGCACTTCTTTTACTGGTGAAATCTAAAATCTACACCTTCTTTAATTTCACGAATCAATACTTAGCACCTTACAAAAGTTCATTCTGCCAGGCATTTCCAAGGGACTCCCCGCTGCAAGTGGACCTGTCGACGGCGATCCTGTCACTGTCAGAGAACGGGGAGCTGCAGCGGATCCACGACAAGTGGCTCAAGACAGGCGAGTGCGCAGCCGACGAAAGCGAGATGATCAACTCGAACCAGCTCCGGCTCGAGAGCTTCTGGGGCCTGTTCCTCATCTGCGGCGTGGCGTGCGTCATCTCGCTGCTCATCTACTTCGGCATCATGCTGCGCAAGTACGTGAGGCACGAGCCGAAGAAGAGCCTCCGGAGGTTCATCTCGTTCGTCGACGACAAGGAGCCGCCGAAGGACCGGAAGAAGCGGTCCATGAGCCTGCCTGCGAGCGCGGCGGCCACGGCGCCGATGGCCGCCCTCGACGTAGAGAGGCCGGCCAGGAACGGCGGCAGCGTCATTGATATAGAAGGCTAGTTCTTGTGTACAAAAGCTAAGAGATTATATATATGCACGTTTTCGACCCGAGGTGCGCTGTTCTTCGGGTCGGCTTACCTGATCTAATGGAGGGGGAAATAGATTCTCAGACTTTCAGAGGCTGTGTAGGGGAGATTGTTCTGTAGGTTCCTGGCAACTGGGCAATTGTATAGAAGATGTGTCTTGTCCTTGATGGTGTTGTGATTGTGAATGGCAGGAATGTGTTTGTGTGAGTGCCTTTTTATCTTCAGAGTTTCTCTTGCATTGGCTGTTGCCTGCCTTGACCCTGAATGGATGTGAGCAGGCAGGTCTATCATTTAATTATTTTTTTGTGAAATTGCACAGATTTGAACTTCTGCATCCCAATATTTCTTTGATTTTCTTGGTTGGAAGTGCAATTAGCAACAATGATAAATTCTTTAAAAAACAACCACCACCTTCACTGTTTGGAACTGAAGCTACAGTTTCACAACAAGGCCATTGTCTGGACATGCACAAGTTCTCATCCAGAATAGGAGTATAGGACAGGTACTAGCTTGTCTTGAACACCGATTTTTTTTCTCTTGTCACAAATACCACAATCTGTATTTTTTAAACATTACTAGACTATTTTAACCAGCAAATACAAAAAATCCAGTAATATGATAAAATAAATATGAATGCATAAAAGGGAAAATAAACACCGCACAATGTGGTTTGCGAACATTGTAAGAAAATAAATAAATTTAAGAAAAGGATCTAAAAAAAATCAATGTAACAGGAGTAATAAACAATAAGGCATAAAATGGGGAAAATGGAATATTCTGTTTTTTTTCTGCACCCTACCGTTTATGGATATGCTGATGTGGTGGCGGCAGGCGGGCAGCCGAGCGCGCGCCATTCCGACCCACCATCATCCTTCCGGCCCCCATGCCTCCTCCTCCGCCGTCCATGGCTCCCTCCGCCCTGCCTTCCAGAACCTTCCACCCCCGCCGGCCCCACCCTCAACCCTCCTCCGCTCCCGCTCCTCCTCCGAGGGAGGCCACCGTCCCCTGCTGCGTCTCCCGGCGGAGGGCGGCCGCGCAGCTCCTCCTCTCGGCCGGCCTCCTGACCGCCGTCTCGTCCTCCCCGCCGGCGCCCGCGCTCGCTGCCAGGAGGGGCCGCCGGACCATCGCGCCGGAGGACTACGCGTCCACACGTACGTCCGCGAGCCACTTCCCCTGCGCCCTTGGTTCCTGCTCAGATTTCCGCCCAAAAGTTTGGCCCTTTCAGGCTGAACTCTGAAGCTGATTAGCCTCATACAATATTTCATTTTATTTATTTTTTAGCTGTCAATTGATCCATGTGATATTAAGCACTGCAACTCATGTTTACAATCAAAAGTTACAGTCTCTCTTTTCCATGAATCATCACTACTTATTACATTGGTTAAATTAAACTCGGCGTTCGAGTGATCTGATGTGAGAACCATTGGGGGCAGCTGATGGCCTGAAGTACTACGATCTCATTGAAGGGAAGGGCCCAACTGCCGAGAAGGGATCAACTGTCCAGGTAATCAGCTCAGCCCTGCTCTTCATTCTTGTGCTCACTCTTCAGTCTCTAACTGAAACCGGTTGCCACTGCTGTTCTTCTCAAGGTTCATTTCGACTGCATATACCGCAGCATCACCGTGGTGTCGAGCCGCGAGGCCAAGCTCCTCGCGGGGAACCGGAGCATCGCACAGGTTATGTGGCAAAATACTCCTGACACCGTTTATGGCACTGCTGCTGGTTTGGCGCGGTAGGAACTAAGATTTTTGTCTGCCTTCCTCTAGTAGCCCTATGTGTTCACCGTCGGATCGCTGCCTGGAAAAGAGCGGAAGCGCGATTTCGCAGACACCGCCAACGGGCTGTTCTCCGCGCAGGCTTCGCCGAAGCCTCCACGGGCCATGTACATGATAACCGAGGGAATGAAAGTTGGAGGGAAGGTATTGACAAGGAGAACTAACACTGAGTGAAGAATAATCGGGTGTTTTTTGTCTTCGGTATGATAACTGACCTGATCTGCTGTTCTGTTTGTGTGTTGGTTATGCAGAGGAGGGTGATTGTGCCTCCAGATCTGGGTTATGGGAAAAAGGGGCAGGGCGAGATACCGGTAAAAAACCCTCAGTTTCTGCTAGTTTGATTGTGCATCTGAGTGGATTCAGCTAGTGATGAGTTATTTAATTCGGTCCTACTTTGCAGGCTGATGCTAGTTTTGAACTGGATATAGAGCTTTTGGAAGTGATCCCTCCCGCAGATAGTTGACCATTTTTGCTTACACGTGGAAAATACTGATGAGGTACCTGTGAAGCTTCACAAATTTTAGAGGGGTGTGTTTATTTTATACAGTACTTTTTTCGTTCTTATCAATGAGACGAGAGCTGTAACCGAGAATATGTTAATATTATATTTTGCCTGGATATATATCGAAACGTTGGGAGGCAAAGCTTTTGCGTTTTGTCGATTTTGTTTGTTTGCCCTGAAAGGACTTGTTTCTAACAAGTACTCCCTCCGTTTGGAATTACTCGTCCAAGAAATGAATGTATCTAGATGTATTTTAGTTGTAGATACATCCATTTTTATCCATTTTTGTGACAAGTAATTCCGAATGGAGGGAGTAAAATCTAAGATTAGAAGCAAAACTTAAGTAGGTAGAAATGTTCACTTCAATGTATTTATGTTGAAGCAAACTGTATCACAGATATTCACCACAATGTCATGGTGCATGTATGACTCATAGCAGATTCTATATAGTAAAATTGATCTGCCATTGTGATGTCAGCATGTTCCGATGCTCATTTAAAGGTCCTCAGGGCCGTTGATATCCTGAAATAAAAGAATAAAATATATTTTGTTATAGAAAAAGATGGATGGTGCTAGCAGCTTAGTTTTTGATTAGGACATATAAATGAACATCTCAAATAAGGTTTTAGTTTGTTACCCAGAAACTAGATGATGAAAATTAGTCAATTATGTAAGACTTCTGATTATTTTAATGATGTCAGTAATTCTTTCGTTTATTTTCAAACTTATTCCAATGCTGATAAACAAGTAACCAGACTAGAACTAAGATCTCTGTTGCTTTTAAACTGCTGAATTCGTGAAACAACAATGAGAACATGCATCTTGAGAAAGATACCTTGTTCTCAATCACTTTTCCATCTGGGATTTCCAGCTTAACACCAGGTTTTGCTGTGATGGTCACCTTGCCCTACAAAAGTTTTAAAAGAAAACATACATCTTTACTCCCAAGGTTTAAATACTTTTGAGATGTATATCTTCATAAATAGCCATAAATCAGAACAGCAATTATTTGAGAAGCGAAGCTGCACATTATATCCAGGTAATGCATGCATTGAAAATAGCAGGTCATAAATAGTCTGAACATGTTGTCTAAGAACTGCAACTACAGTGAAGACTGTAATAATTCAACAACTTTGTCTGAATACCTTCAGCACGATGCCAGAACCAAACCAAACATCACCGGAAACCTTCAAGCTCTCTAGCTCAACAATGCTAGGAATCGACTTGAAGCGGCCGAGGAAGCACCCAACCTGCCAGTGCATGTATAAACAAGATCGGCTTATTTATATTTGGAGTTTAAAAGTTAATGGTAAAACTCTTTCGTTTTGGCGAGGAGTGTTAGTGTTGGAGCCTGACCTTCTTGAACTCAGGGCCAAGTTCAATTGAGGGATTTGATGGGTTTGTTCTAGCGGCATTACGTGTAACAAAGCCATCAACCAAGGTATACAGATCAGACTGCAGGGCAAAAGTAATTTGAGTTAGAATTAGGAGTGTTAACTTAAAGAATTTGTTCAGCATATAGCACAAACCTGTACTAGCTGCAAGTCTGATGTTGCCTTCACCGGTAGGAACCGGGACCTTGGAACATTCATGCCGATTGCATGGTCAAAGAACTGATTCAAAAAACATATGATTTGTCATATTTATATGTAGCATAAGGCTATGATTATGGGTAAATAGGTTAGTAGTAGTTTGTTAGTACCCTGATCGCGGCACCAGCTGCCGTTTCCAACTGAAGGACTTTCACGCCCTCAACTTCCTGAAATGATTTTATTGTCCATCAAAATCTATGTTAAACTATTCACAAATCATAGGTAAAAACTAACAAAGCTCATGGAGCAATCCCTGTGTGAAAATAATTCTCTAGAATGCATTATTACCTTCGGGTTTGGAATGATCTCCATCTTGAGTGCATCAGCCTCGACAAGGCGTTTGATAGCCTTCAAGCTCACCCATCTATAAAAGCATGTAGTAGTGTTATATAGCAATGAAATGGTCTTTATAAAACTGAAATGAAAAACTTTGAATTCACTTACAGATTGTTGGTGTTGAAGATCTTGAATTTCTCAATTGACTTGAACTCATTGACCTAGGTTTCAGAAAAATGTGGAAGCAATCTCAGAAAAGACGCACAGTAATTGCCGCGGCGCTGTCTGGTTTTTTGATCATTTATTATGCCATTGCAGTTTCTAGTTTATGACTTACATGTGCATCAGGAACCTGTGCAATCTCCAGAAGCTGAAAAAATAAAAGGGAAAATTGTTGTCGTTATGTTCCCAGACGCGATTCTCCACTATCATTCATAAAATTGGTTTGCAAGATTATGCTGCAACAAGGAAGAAACATAATTAAGCTAACCTGAACCCTTCCTTCATATGAGATCAGTGTGCCACCTTTCACATCGGCCAAAGTTTTCGGGGTAACCTGAAGGAAGGCTGTTAATCTTCTTTCCCAACAAACCAAATTCAATCTATCTTCAATGTATATTTATGAAATTACATACCTCCATGCAGTATTCATTCTGCTTGTGGATCAAGTGGTTCAGTATCTCTATTCAATAGTTAAGTAAATATAAGCAATGTATCCTTTTTCTTACAACTGGAATTTTTTGTCAAAGTAAATATTGAATATCATGTTTATGTAAGGATACTCATGTCAACTATAGCGCCCAAGTTATCTGAGTTTGCGATGAAAACATATTCTTTTCCCTGCAATAGTATAAAAACATAACAATAATGTTACTACACGCGTGGAAACTTTGGATGAGAACTTTTCCCCAGATGATTGCGAACCTGCGAGAGTAGTAAATCGAGCTTGCCGCTGTTCATCAGGGATGGGAAGATGTCACCATGGCCAGGAGGGTACCTTCATATTTGTGTAATGAAGAAGAGGTAGTTAAAATTACACCGTGATTATTGTCAGACAAGAATTTCCTGATCTGGTGATGCATGAATGTCTTACCAGCCATCCTTGTCAGTCTTCCCCTTGGAAGGCCACGGCAAGAACTCGTCGGCGACGACACGAGGGTACTGGCTCTGCATATCAGAACAGAAATTGGCAAATGCCATGAGCATATATACCTGACTGAAACACCAACACGGAATCTGTCTTGACATACCTGGTTGAACGTATGGATTTGGATGTTTGAGTTGGCGTATTTCTCGACAATCTACGGCGCAAAATGTACTAACTAATCAGCACGATGAGGGAAAAATGTTTTTCAAACAACCGCGAATGTCGTCGGGAGAGATTCGGGTGGTGGCGATCGATCTACCTTCAAGGTGTCGTCGTGGGTGTTGAAGGAGTTCATCAGGAGCAGCGGCACGTTGCTGCCGTACTTCTTGTTCAGGGACTGCAAAAGGAAGCAGTGTCAGTGAATGCAGCCTTGCAAAACTCAGGTAGAACAGCAACATTTGCTTTGGATCTCAAAAAGAAAAGAAGAAGGAACAATGGATGATCGATCATGCGTGCACGATGCTAGACCCCGGCCCCTACCTCGATCTGGACCACGATGAGGTCGAGGAAGGTGAACCCGTTCCGCACCTCGATGACCGACCTGAAACGTTCGTCGAGAGATCAATGTGCTAGTTGTGATCAGCACCATGTATGTGGATGAGATGAACGTGGCAGCTTACTTTGGGCCTGTGCACCCCATGGTGGTCCCCAGGCCGCCATTGAGCTTGAGCACCGCGAGCTTGTCGAGCAGCGCCTTGGTCGCCGCGAGGTCTGCGATTTTATTTTTTCAGGAGATAGGGTCATCACCAAAATTCAGTTTCGTGTCGAAGACGAGGAAGGAGAAGGAGAAGGAGAAGGAGAAGATGGCCGTCTCGTCGGTGGTGCGCACCTTCCGGCGGGGCCGCTAGGGTGTCGTATGGCACCACCACCTCGTCGGTCGGCGTGTGGATCTTGCCCCACTCGATCTGCTCCTCGTTGCCGCTTCTCGCCGTCAAAGAAAACCAACCATGGTCAGAACTCAGAACAACATCCACGCCATGGATGACGAACGGGAGGAGAACCTAACACAAAGGAAGAGAAATTACCTGAGGTAGCGGGAGACGAGGCTGATGAACCCGGACTTCTCCTTGTCGCTGCACGCAAGGCAGCACAAAGAAATTAAGCAAGCGATCCATCGGACAAGACATACATACAGGTAAAGACATGCGGCAATGGCGACGGCTGGCGTCCGATTGACAGGGAGAGAGCGATCGACCTGATCTGGCCGAGGCCGGTGACGGCCTCGCGCAGCTTGGCGAGCTTCTCGTCCGCCATTGTCGATGCGAGAGAGAGAGAGCGCTTGGCTTGGCGCGTGTGCGGGGAGGGAGGGAGGGAGATGCGCGTGGGAAGAGGAGGATCGAGGGTAGTCGGAGGTAGGAGAAGGAGATGGCGCCGGCTATTTATACAAGGAAAACAGGGACGCGAAAGGAGGGGGACGCGCGCGAAGTTAACGGCCGGACCGTTAACAGCTTTGTCCCTCAAAAAAAATCTTTGACGGCTTAAAATTGATAGTACTAAAAATTAAATTGAAAAAATATTGGTTCCCACTAGCTCTTATCTATTTCTTATTTTAAAAGGTCGTAAGGCCATATATTAAGTATCACGATTCCTCACTAAAACACCCTTACAAAAAAATAGAAATACATTTAAAATCATAGGGTGCCTCGGTACCTTTCCTCTTGCATCCACCGACGGCGTGTCGTGAGCCTAGCTCGATGCCGCCACTGGGCCTCCACCTTAACGGAGCAAGCTTTTTGAAACCCAGGAGCTTGTAGAAGTAGTCGTCGCTGCAAAACAAGAGACGCCAGCAGCCACAATCTGTTAAGCAAATCGTCGCCCCAGAGAAAAAAAACGTCAATAAGGGCATGTAGGAACTCCAAACACCATGAAAGTCGGCCGGATCTAGACGAATCCACTGAAAACATAAATGGACCAGGTCCTGAAAGTCTCGCCGAAGACACGACACCACCCGCCATTCGCCGACAAAAAACACAACATGATGGAAATAGCGTGATGAGAACATTATGCCTGACTTGGGGCAATGCTGCCGATTTGTCACCCCACGCACCAAACACGATGACTCCCTAAAGAAAATCTGGGGAAAAATTACCCATGCTATTATACGACAGATCTGAGTTTGATGTCGAGCTTGTCGCCGTCCAAAACCATGCACCGATGCCCTCTTCTCCGATGATCCAGCCAAATCGGGCAGTCGTGGATCTCCACGATGGATCCCTTCGGCTGCACCAACGCCGCCGTCGCGCACCACCTGACAAAGACCGCTGCTAGAGCACATATCTCCTTCGCCGTCCCACAGCAACCCTCCAACACAACGACAACAGGCCCTGATCTGGACCACCCCTCCGGCGCTAGTGCCGCACACGCGCTTTGCCTGATGGTGATAGGGGAAAATGTTAAGTGGTGGCTAGGGTTTCTGCCTAGTCTGTCTTATAAAATGATTCGCTAAAATGACCCATCATTTGTCACTAGCTCTTATCTATGACATTTAACTAAGTCTCATCTAATAACATCAACATAAAAAATTTGTTGTATATTTTTTTCCATTTTTCTTCTTTCACTTTATTTTTTCCTTATTTTTGTTTTGTTTCTTCACCTTTTTATATTCTATTTCTTCTCTTGAAAATATACGGACGGACACTTGCACACGTAGATCGCGGGGGGGGGGGGGGGGGGGGGGGGTGCAAGTTTAGTTGTTCGCGATCCGTGGACATGCAGTTGCGCATAATCAAGGGACGTGCAACTATAGTTGCGCGCCTATAAGTAGACATGGAACCGTACTTACAGGCATAGTGAAAAAGAAGTGCAACTAAATTTTTGGTACTAACAAGATCCTGAGAGGTGGGTGGAGAAAAAGCTCAAAAGGCTTCACTAGTGATAAAAAAACGGTGTAGCTGAAAAAACATAGGAAAAAATCAGGACTACACAAAGAAACTTCGACTAGACAACGGATCTACTCCCTCTGTAAACTAATACTCCCTCCGTTCGGAATTACTTGTCACAAAAATGGATGTATCTACAACTAAAATACATCTAGATACATTTATTTCTTCGACGAATAATTCCGAATGGAGGGAGTATAAGATGAGAGAGGCTATATGATGGATGAGTTCACATGCTCCTGTTAGGTGGACCAATGAAACAGCGTGATGTTAGAGCTGGCATTTACTGGTTGGAGAAACACATGTGAGTTTGTGCAGGGAAAAGGTGGGCATGCGGGTGTGGGCCCGTATGAGGAAACAACGGCGTGGATGGCTACTAACGACGCTCCATCGCTACAGGTACATCACACAATTTTTTTCAGTTGGGATGCAATACTTCGTGTGTGTAAGGGGTCTGGTTGAGATGTTCTAACAACACACTTCCTCTAAAACCAAAGGCTAGCAACGCAGCTAAAAAAAGATAGCAACACACCTCGTGAAAAAGCTAGTGGAGCGAACGCTCTATTGTTTTTCCAGTTTTATTTACACTTTATGTTTGTTTTTTTTCTATTCTCTTGTTTAAAATACATGTGCTAAAAGATATAAATATTGGACGTACGCTAAAGAGTGGATATAAATAAGTTCATGTCTATTTGAAAAATATTTGTATATGTTTGTAAACAATGTTCATCATGTATTCTAAAAATTCAGCATGTATTTATAAAAAACATTTCGTGCACTAAAACTTATTCATAGTGTAATTTAAATATGACCATCGTATAATATTAAAATGTGTATCATGTGTTAACACCTTTTATAGTTGCATGGCCATTTTTTTAATATGTGAATACTTTTGATTTTTTTCATTGTGTATTAAAAAATCTTCATCAATTTTTTTAAATGTTCCATGTGTATTTTAGAAAACCATTTTTGTATTTCAGAATTGTTCATAGTTTAATGCAATACCATTATCATATACTCAAAAGTGTTCAATGTGTATTAAAAATGTTCAAAATGTATTTAAAAAATATTCAATATGTATTAAAAAGTAATATATCTTTAAAAACAGCGTGTGCTAAAAAATATTCGTTGTGCGTTTTAAAAAGAATCATCATCCACTAATATAATGTTCATAAAAATAAAAATGTGCTCGTGTATGTACTGTAAAATATTTGCATTTTTCCCAGAAAAAACTGTTTTTTTTCAGCGTGTGCTGAAAAATCATCATGGTGTATCTTTGAATTTTCAATATATATGATATAAAATGATCAACGTATTAAAAAATTCACCATGTATATAGAGTATGTTCTACATGTCTTTGAAAAACAAAGTGTGTTCAATGCATTTTCACCATGTATTTTAGCACATTTAAAAATTATTCACCGTGTTTTTAGAAAATTATTTGACAGATCTTTGAAAAATGTGCAATGTGTGTTTTAAAAAAGATGCACCGTGTCTTTTAAAAATATGCAACGTCCATTTGACAAATATTGAACATGTATTTGAAGAATGTTTAGAGGGCATCTAAAATATGTTCAGTGTGTATTTGAAAAAAATGTCAACATGTATGTTTTAATAGGAAATAAGAAGTAGAGAGAGAGAGAGAGAGAGAGAGAGAGAAGGGGGGGGGGGAGAGGGAAAATGAAATGAAAAAATAGGAGAGAAAAAAGAAATATAAAATGAAGAAAACCAATAAAAATGATAAGAGAAAAAAGAAAAAGGAAAAGGAAACCGAGACCGTCCCAAAACAGGCTAGAGGACAGTAGAAGGTTCCCAAAACCATGCGAAACAATTACGACAACTCATGGGAGGGCTCTACGCAAGTGCTACATCCACCTTGCAAAAAGCGAGATATAGCTTTTGTATGGCCTGATGCTGCTGAGACAAACGCACGAGAATGTGCGAGGAAAGGCGGTGGGGCCAGCATTTCTCACTTCTCAGATGGAGGCTAAAAAACACAATTTTGGCCTTATTAACGAAGATTAGCACAAACTAACCCTGCTTCCAAAAAATCATGATTAACGCTTTGGTGGGCAAATATCGAGGCTATGCGGCATTTTCGTCCGGGGGGGGGGGGGGGGGGTACGCTGTGGTCTACGACATTATCGGCATCATGTTCGCACACGAACACGTCACGTGTACCCTCGATGCCGGGGTGATGCACCACAGCTCACGTCGAAGGAGTCTCATCGAAAGCGCGATTCGCAAGACGACCAGAGAGAACTTTTGAGGACTCGAAACCCCACACTCCCTATGGGGGAGTGCGGAGGCTATGGGCTATGGGGGAGTGCGGAGGCTATGGGCTGCCCTAGGTCGGTCCTAGGCATGGGCTGCCACTGGGCTGTCCTGGGCATATATATGCCGACGGCTTGCCGTCGGCATAGATCTGTGCTGTTTTTTTATTTTCTCTATTTCAATTCATTTTGACAACATTTCAAACCAGAAAATATGGGATTATGCAGAAATAACCCAGTTTATCATCTAAAGATACTCAAGATCATCATCATCATCTAAACATACTCAAGTTCATCATCTAAAGATCATCATCATCATTTAAACATACTCAAGTTCATCATCTAAAGATCATCATCGGCGAAACTTCAAGAACATAAGTATTGCAAGACATGGAACATCATCATCGTCATCTAAAGAAACTAACAAGTAGGAACATGAAAGGTATGGCAGGACGGCCACATGCACTGGTATCATCATCGACATCAGGCAAGACCCCCGCCGCCAAGACCACCACCGCCAAAACCACCACCGCCAAGACCACCTCCGCCAAAACCGCCACCGCCAAGACAAGCACCACTCTACCAGATCGGAGTGACTGGGGTCGACGAAGCAGGAGTCGAGCCACCGGTCCCCTACATGTTTGAGAGAAGATTCTAACGGTAAGTATGATATGATAGTGTTGAATGAACGAGAACTAGTTTGTCAGTAGTTAGGCAAATGTACTAACCGGACTATCACTGCCTAGTGCCACCCATTCATCGAACGTGGGCACGTGTTGGGTGGGGGTCCAATTTGTGGTGGATCTGTGCGGTTAGTCCCAGACGCCAGCATAGCCTGGATGCTAGTTAAACAAGCAAACTAGAAGGTCAGAAGGAATGAAAGTGCAAATTTTAGCTTGGTTTTAAGAGGGAAAAACTAACCGTCATCACTTGACGGTTGTAATCATCATTTGCCTTCACTCGTTGCAAGTACTCCCGCACCTGAAGATTCCTATGCTCGACAAAGGCCTTATATGCCTACAAAATTTAGGTTGTCTCTAAGTGGGCAGTGCTGAAAATAAACTGAAAAAGTTAGCATGCTGGCGGGATAAGGGAGGCTGCCAACGCCCCGTACTCTCTAACGGGCTCGGGTTGGTAGCTCGTGTTGGAAATATGCCCTAGAGGCAATAATAAAATGATTATTATTATATTTCCTTGTTCATGATAATTATCTATTATTCATGCTATAATTGTGTTATCCGGAAATCGTAATACATGTGTGAATAAATAGACCACAACATGTCCCTAGTAAGCCTCTAGTTGACTAGCTCGTTGATCAACAGAAAGTCATGGTTTCCTGACTATGGACATTGGATGTCGTTGATAACGGGATCACATCATTAGGAGAATGATGTGATGGACAAGACCCAATCCTAAGCATAGCACAAGATCGTGTAGTTCGTTTGCTAGAGCTTTTCCAATGTCAAGTATCATTTCCTTAGACCATCAGATCGTGTAACTCCCTGATGCCGTAGGAGTGCTTTGGGTGTACCAAACGTCACAACGTAACTGGGTGACTATAAAGGTATACTACAGGTATCCCCGAAAGTATCTGTTGGGTTGACACGGATCGAGACTAGGATTTGTCACTCCGTATGACGGAGAGGTATCTCTGGACCCACTCGGTAATGCATCATCATAATGAGCTCAATGTGACCAAGTGTTTGGTCACGGGATCATGCATTACGGTATGAGTAAAGTGACTTGCCGGTAACGAGATTGAACGAGGTATTGGGATACCGACGATCGAATCTCGGGCAAGTAACATACCGATTGACAAAGGGAATTGTATACGGGATTACTTGAATCCTCGACATCGTGGTTCATCCGATGAGATCATCGAGGAGCATGTGGGAGCCAACATGGGTATCCAGATCCCGCTGTTGGTTATTGACCGGAGAGTCGTCTCGGTCATGTCTGCATGTCTCCGAACCCGTAGGGTCTACAAACTTAAGGTTCGGTGACACTAGGGTTGTAGAGATATTAGTATGCGGTAACCCGAAAGTTGTTCGGAGTCCCGGATGAGATCCCGGACGTCACGAGGAGTTCCGGAATGGTCCGGAGGTAAAGAATTGTATATAGGAAGTCCAGTTTCGGCCATCGGGAAAGTTTCGGGGGTCACCGGTATTGTACCGGGACCACCGGAAGGGTCCCGGGGGTCCACCGGGTGGGGCCACCTATCCCGGAGGGCCCCATGGGCTGAAGTGGGGAAGGGAACCAGCCCCTGGTGGGCTGGTGCACCCCCCTTGGGCCTCCCCCTGTGCCTAGGGTTGGAAACCCTAGGGGTGGGGGCGCCCCACTTGGCTTGGGGGGCAAGCCACCCCCCTTGGCCGCCGCCCCCCTTGAGATCCAATCTCTAGGGGGCCAGCGCCCCCCCAGGGCCCCTATATAAACAGGGGGGAGGGAGGGCTGCGCACCCCTGCTCCTGGCGCCTCCCTCTCCCTTCGCACCACCTCTCCCTCTCGCTGAGCTTGGCGAAGCCCTGCCGAGATCATCGCTACTTCCACCACCACGCCGTTGTGCTGCTGGATCTCCATCAACCTCTCGCTCCCCCTTGCTGGATCAAGAAGGAGGAGACGTCTTCCCAACCGTATGTGTGTTGAACGCGGAGGTGCCGTCTGTTCGGCGCTAGGATCTCCGGTGATTTGGATCACGACGAGTATGACTCCCTCAACCCCGTTCTCTTGAACGCTTCCGCTCGCGATCTACAAGGGTATGTAGATGCACTCCTCTCTCTCGTTGCTAGATGACTCCATAGATTGATCTTGGTGAAGCGTAGAAATTTTTTATTTTCTGCAACGTTCCCCAACAGTGGCATCATGAGCTAGGTCTATGCGTAGTTTCTTTGCACGAGTAGAACACAAATTTGTTGTGGGCGTAGATGTTGTCAATTTTCTTGCCACTACTAGTCTTATCTTGTTTCGGCGGCATCGTGGGATGAAGCGGCCCGGACCGACCTTACACGTACGCTTACGTGAGACAGGTTCCACCGACTGACATGCACTAGTTGCATAAGGTGGCTAGCGGGTGTCTGTCTCTCCCACTTTAGTCGGATCGGATTCGATGAAAAGGGTCCTTATGAAGGGTAAATAGAAATTGGCATATCACGTTGTGGCTCTCACGTAGGTAAAAAATGTTCTTGCTAGAACCCTATTGCAGCCACGTAAAAACATGCAACAACAATTAGAGGACGTCTAACTTGTTTTTGCAGCATATGCCTTGTGATGTGATATGGCCAAAAGTTGTGATGAATGATATATATGTGATGTATGAGATCATGTTCTTGTAATAGGAATCACGACTTGCATGTCGATGAGTATGACAACCGGCAGGAGCCATAGGAGTTGTCTTAATTATTGTATGACCTGCGTGTCAATGATTAAACGCCATGTAATTACTTTACTTTATTGCTAAACCGTTAGCCATAGTAGTAGAAGTAATAGTTGGCGAGCAACTTCATGGAGACACGATGATGGAGATCATGATGATGGAGATCATGGTGTCATGCCGGTGACGAAGATGATCATGGCGCCCCGAAGATGGAGATCAAAGGAGCTATATGATATTGGCCATATCATGTCACTATTTGATTGCATGTGATGTTTATCATGTTTTTGCATCTTATTTGCTTAGAACGACGGTAGTAAATAAGATGATCCCTCATAATAATTTCAAGAAAGTGTTCCCCCTAACTGTGCGCCGTTGCGAAAGTTCGTTGTTTCGAAGCACCACGTGATGATCGGGTGTGATAGATTCCAACGTCCACATACAATGGGTGTAAGACAGATTTACACATGCAAAACACTTAGGTTAACTTGACGAGCCTAGCATGTACAGACATGGCCTCGGAACACAAGATACCGAAAGGTCGAACATGAGTCGTATGGAAGATACGATCAACATGGAGATGTTCACCGATGATGACTAGTCCATCTCACGTGATAATCGGACACTGCCTAGTTGACTCGGATCATGTATCACTTAGATGACTAAAGGGAAATCTAATACGAGTATTAAATAATTTGATTAGATGAACTTAATTATCACGAACTTAGTCTAAAAACCTTTGCAGAAATGTCTTGTAGATCAAATGGCCAACACTCATGTCAACCTCAACTTCAACGCGTTCCTAGAGAAAACCAAGCTGAAAGATGATGGCAGCAACTATTCGGACTGGGTCCGGAACCTAAGGTCGTCCTCATAACTGCCAATAAAGCATATGTCCTAGAAGGACCGCTAGGTGAAGCACCCATCACAGAGAACCAAGACGTTATGAACGCTTGGCAGTCACGTGCTGATGATTACTCCCCATTCATTGCGGCATGCTTTACAGCTTAGAACCGGGGCTCCAAAAGCGTTTTGAGCAACACGGAGCATATGAGATGTTCGAAGAGCTGAAAATGGTTTTCCAAGCTCATGCCCGGGTCGAGAGATATGAAGTCTCGGACAAGTTCTACAGTTGTACGATGGAGGAAAATAGTTCTGTCAGTGAGCACATACTCAAAATGTCTGGGTTGCACAACCGCTTGTACCAGCTAGACATTAACCTCCCGGACGAGGCGGTCATCTACAGAATCCTTCAGTCGCTCCCACCTAGCTACAAGAGCTTTGTGATGAACTACAATATGCAGGGGATGGTGAAAACTATTCCTAAAGTATTGTCAATGCTGAAATCAGCGGAGGTAGAAATCAAAAAGGAGCATCAAGTGTTGATGGTCAATAAAACCACTAGTTTCAAGAAAGGCAAGGGTAAGAAGAACTTCAAGAAGGACGGCAAGGGAGTTGTCGCGCCCGGTAAACCAGTTGCCGGGAAGAAGCCAAAGAATGGACCCAAACCTGAGACTGAGTGCTTTTATTGCAAGGGAAAGGGCACTGGAAGCGGAACTGCCCCAAATACTTAGCGGACAAGAAGGCCGGCAACACTAAAGGTATATGTGATATACATGTAATTGATGTGTACCTTACCAGTACTCGTAGTAGCTCCTGGGTATTTGATACCGGTGCGGTTGCTCATATTTGTAACTCAAAGCAGGAGCTGCGGAATAAGCGGAGACTGGCGAAGGACGAGGTGACGATGCGCGTCGGGAATGGTTCCAAGGTCGATGTGATCGCCGTCGGCACGCTACCTCTACATTTACCTACGGGATTAGTTTTAAACCTCAATAATTGTTATTTAGTGCCAGCTTTGAGCATGAACATTGTATCTGGATCTCGTTTAATACGAGATGGCTACTCATTTAAATCCGAGAATAATGGTTGTTCTATTTATATGAGAGATATGTTTTATGGTCATGCCCCGCTGGTCAATGGTTTATTCTTGATGAATCTCGAACGTGATGTTACACATATTCATAGTGTGAATACCAAAAGATGTAAGGTTGATAACGATAGTCCCACATACTTGTGGCACTGCCGCCTTGGTCACATTGGTGTCAAGCTCATGAAGAAGCTCCATGCTGATGGACTTTTAGAGTCTCTTGATTATGAATCATTTGACACATGCGAACCATGCCTCATGGGCAAAATGACCAAGACTCCGTTCTCCGGAACAATGGAGCGAGCAACCAACTTATTGGAAATCATACATACTTATGTGTGCGGTCCAATGAGAGTTGAGGCTCGCGGAGGCTATCGTTATGTTCTCACTCTCACTGATGACTTAAGTAGATATGAGTATGTCTACTTGATGAAACACAAGTCTGAGACCTTTGAAAAGTTCAAGGAATTTCAGAATGAGGTTGAGAATCAACGTGACCGAAAATAAAGTTCTTACGATTCGATCGTGGAGGAGAATATTTAAGTCACGAATTTGGTACGCACTTAAGGAAATGTGGAATTGTTTCACAACTCATGCCGCCTGGAACACCTCAGCGTAACGGTGTGTCCGAACGTCGTAATCACACTCTATTGGATATGGTGCGATCTATGATGTCACTCACCGATTTACCGCTATCATTTTGGGGATACGCTCTAGAGACCGCTACATTCACTTTAAATAGGGCACCGTCTAAATCCATTGAGACGACACCGTATGAATTATGGTTTGGGAAGAAACCTAAGTTGTCGTTTCTAAAAGTTTGGGGATGCGATGCTTATGTCAAGAAACTTCAACCTGAAAAGCTCGAACCCAAGTCGGAAAAATGCGTCTTCATAGGATACCCTAAGGAAACCATTGGGTATACCTTCTACCTTAGATCCGAAGGCAAGATCTTTGTTGCCAAGAACGGGTCCTTTCTGGAGAAAGAGTTTCTCTCGAAAGAAGTAAGTGGGAGGAAAGTAGAACTCGATGAAGTACTACCTCTTGAACCGGAAAGTAGTGCAGCTCAGGAAAATGTTCCTGTGGTGCCTACACCGACTGGAGAGGAAATTAATGATGATGATCAAGGTACTTCGGATCAAGTTGCTACTGAACTTCGTAGGTCCACAAGGACACGTTCCACACCAGAGTGGTATGGCAACCCTGTCCTGGAAATCATGTTGTTAGACAACGGTGAACCTTCGAACTATGAAGAAGCGATGGCGGGCCCAGATTCCAACAAATGGCTTGAAGCCATGCAATCCGAGATAGGATCCATGTATGAAAACAAAGTATGGACTTTGACAGACTTGCCCGATGATCGGCGAGCGATAGAAAATAAATGGATCTTTAAGAAGAAGACGGACGCGGATGGTAATGTTACCATCTATAAAGCTCGACTTGTCGCTAAGGGTTATCGGCAAATTCAAGGGGTTGACTACGATGAGACTTTCTCTCCCGTAGCGAAGCTGAAGTCCGTCCGAATCATGTTAGCAATTGCCGCATACTATGATTATGAGATATGGCAAATGGACGTCAAAACGGCATTCCTTAACGGCTATCTTAAGGAAGAACTGTATATGATGCAGCCGGAAGGTTTTGTCGATCCTGAGAATGCTAACAAGGTATGCAAGCTCCAGCGATCCATTTATGGGCTGGTGCAAGCATCTCGGAGTTGGAACATTCGCTTTGATGAGATGATCAAAGCGTTTGGGTTTATGCAGACTTATGGAGAAGCCTGCGTTTACAAGAAAGTGAGTGGGAGCTCTGTAGCATTTCTCATATTATATGTGGATGACATACTTTTGATGGGAAATGATATAGAACTTTTGGACAGCATTAAGGCCTACTTGAATAAGTGTTTTTCAATGAAGGACCTTGGAGAAGCTGCTTACATATTAGGCATCAAGATCTATAGAGATAGATCGAGACGCCTCATAGGTCTTTCACAAAGCACATACCTTGATAAGATATTGAAGAAGTTCAATATGGATCAGTCCAAGAAGGGGTTCTTGCCTGTGTTGCAAGGTGTGAAATTGAGCTCGGCTCAATGTCCGACCACGGCAGAAGATAGAGAAAAGATGAGTGTCGTCCCCTATGCCTCAGCCATAGGGTCTATCATGTATGCCATGCTGTGTACCAGACCTGATGTAAACCTTGCCGTAAGTTTGGTAGGAAGGTACCAAAGTAATCCCGGCATGGAACACTGGACAGCGGTCAAGAATATCCTGAAGTACCTGAAAAGGACTAAGGATATGTTTCTCGTTTATGGAGGTGACGAAGGGCTCGTCGTAAAGGGTTACGTCGACGCTAGCTTCGACACAGATCTGGATGACTCTAAGTCACAAACCGGATACGTGTATATTTTGAATGGAGGGGCAGTAAGCTGGTGCAGTTGCAAGCAGAGCGTCGTGGCGGGATCTACATGTGAAGCGGAGTACATGGCAGCCTCGGAGGCAGCGCATGAAGCAATCTGGATGAAGGAGTTCATCACCGACCTAGGAGTCATACCCAATGCGTCGGGGCCAATCACCCTCTTCTGTGACAACACTGGAGCTATTGCCCTTGCCAAGGAGCCCAGGTTTCACAAGAAGACCAGGCACATCAAGCGTCGCTTCAACTCCATTCGTGAAAATGTTCAAGATGGAGACATAGATATTTGCAAAGTGCATACGGATCTGAATGTCGCAGATCCGTTGACTAAACCTCTTCCGCGAGCAAAACATGATCAACACCAGAACTCTATGGGTGTTCGATTCATCACAATGTAACTAGATTATTGACTCTAGTGCAAGTGGGAGACTGTTGGAAATATGCCCTAGAGGCAATAATAAAATGATTATTATTATATTTCCTTGTTCATGATAATTGTCTATTATTCATGCTATAATTGTGTTATCCGGAAATCGTAATACATGTGTGAATAAATAGACCACAACATGTCCCTAGTAAGCCTCTAGTTGACTAGCTCGTTGATCAACAGATAGTCATGGTTTCCTGACTATGGACATTGGATGTCATTGATAACGGGATCACATCATTAGGAGAATGATGTGATGGACAAGACCCAATCCTAAGCATAGCACAAGATCGTGTAGTTCGTTTGCTAGAGCTTTTCCAATGTCAAGTATCATTTCCTTAGACCATGAGATCGTGTAACTCCCGGATACCGTAGGAGTGCTTTGGGTGTACCAAACGTCACAACGTAACTGGGTGACTATAAAGGTATACTACAGGTATCCCCGAAAGTATCTGTTGGGTTGACACGGATCGAGACTGGGATTTGTCACTCCGTATGACGGAGAGGTATCTCTGGGCCCACTCGGTAATGCATCATCATAATGAGCTCAATGTGACCAAGTGTTTGGTCACGGGATCATGCATTACACTACGAGTAAAGTGACTTGCTGGTAACAAGATTGAACGAGGTATTGGGATACCGACGATCGAATCTCGGGCAAGTAACGTACCGATTGACAAAGGGAATTGTATACGGGATTACTTGAATCCTCGACGTCGTGGTTCATCGGATGAGATCATCGAGGAGCATGTGGGAGCCAACATGGGTATCCAGATCCCGCTGTTGGTTATTGACCGGAGAGTCGTCTCGGTCATGTCTGCATGTCTCCCGAACCCGTAGGGTCTACACACTTAAGGTGTGGTGACGCTAGGGTTGTAGAGATATTAGTATGCGGTAACCCGAAAGTTGTTCGGAGTCTCGGATAAGATCCCGGACATCACGAGGAGTTCCAGAATGGTTCGGAGGTAAAGAATTGTATATAGGAAGTCCAGTTTCAGCCATCGGGAAAGTTTCGGGGGTCACCGGTATTGCACTGGGACCACCGGAAGGGTCCCGGGGGTCCACCGGGTGGGGCCACCTATCCCGGAGGGCCCCATGGGCTGAAGTGGGGAAGGGAACCAGCCCTTGGTGGGCTGGTGCACCCCCCTTGGGCCTCCCCCTGCGCCGAGGGTTGGAAACCATAGGGATGGGGGCGCCCCACTTGGCTTGGGGGGCAAGCCACCCCCTTGGCCGCCCCCCTTGAGATGCAATCTCTAGGGGGCCGACGCCCCCCAGGGCCCCTATATAAAGAGGGGGGAGGTAGGGCTGCGCACCCCTGCTCCTGGCGCCTCCCTCTCCCTCCGCACCACCTCTCCCTCTCGCTGAGCTTGGCGAAGCCCTGCCGAGATCACCGCTACTTCCACCACCACGCTGTTGTGCTGCTGGATCTCCATCAACCTCTCCCTCCCCCTTGCTGGATCAAGAAGGATATGTGTTCCCAACCGTATGTGTGTTGAACGCGGAGGTGCCGTCCGTTCGGCGCTAGGATCTCCGGTGATTTGGATCATGACGAGTATGACTCCCTCAACCCTGTTCTCTTGAACGCTTCCATTCGCGATCTACAAGGGTATGTAGATGCACTCGTCTCTCTCGTTGCTAGATGACTCCATAGATTGATCTTGATGAAGCATAGAAATTTTTTATTTTCTGCAACGTTCCCCAACAGTGGTATCAGAGCCAAGTTTATGCGTAGTTTCTTTGCACGAGTAGAACACAAATTTGTTGTGGGCGTAGATGTTGTCAATTTTCTTTCCACTACTAGTCTTATCTTGTTTCGGAGGCATCGTGGGATGAAGCTGCCCGGACCGACCTTATACGTACGCTTACGTGAGACAGGTTCCACCGACTGACATGCACTAGTTGCATAAGGTGGCTAGCGGGTGTCTGTCTCTCCCACTTTAGTTGGATCAGATTCGATGAAAAGGGTCGTTATGAAGGGTAAATAGAAATTGGCATATCACGTTGTGGCTTTCACGTAGGTAAGAAACGTTCTTGCTAGAACCCTATTGCAGCCACGTAAAAACATGCAACAACAATTAGAGGACGTCTAACTTGTTTTTGCAGCATATGCCTTGTGATGTGATATGGCCAAAAGTTGTGATGAATGATATATATGTGATGTATGAGATCATGTTCTTGTAATAGGAATTACGACTTGCATGTCGATGAGTATGACAACCGGCAGGAGCCATAGGAGTTGTCTTAATTATTGTATGACATGCGTGTCAATGATTAACCGGCATGTAATTACTTTACTTTATTGCTAAACTGTTAGCCATAGTAGTAGAAGTAATAGTTGGCGAGCAACTTCATGGAGACACGATGATGGAGATCATGATGATGGAGATCATGGTGTCATGCCGGTGAAGAAGATGATCATGGCGCCTGAAGATGGAGATCAAAGGAGCTATATGATATTGGCCATATCATGTCACTATTTGATTGCATGTGATGTTTATCATGTTTTTGCATCTTATTTGCTTAGAACGACGATAGTAAATAATATGATCCCTCATAATAATTTCAAGAAAGTGTTCCCCCTAACTGTGCGCCGTTGCGAAAGTTCGTTGTTTCGAAGCACCACGTGATGATCGGGTGTGATAGATTCCAACGTCCACATACAACGGGTGTAAGACAGATTTACACATGCAAAACACTTAGGTTAACTTGACGTGCCTAGCATGTACAAACATGGCCTCGGAACACAAGAGACCGAAAGGTCGAACATGAGTTGTATGGAAGATACGATCAACATGGAGATGTTCATCGATGATGACTAGTCCGTCTCACGTGATGATCGGACACGGCCTAGTTGACTCGGATCATGTATCACTTAGATGACTAGAGGGATGTCTAATCTGAATGGGAGTTCATTAAATAATTTGATTAGATGAACTTAATTATCATGAACTTAGTCTAAAAACCTTTGCAAAAATGTCTTGTAGATCAAATGGCCAACGCTCATGTCAACCTCAACTTCAACGCGTTCCTAGAGAAAACCAAGTTGAAAGATGATGGCAGCAACTATTCGGACTGGGTCCGGAACCTGAGGATCATCCACATAGCTGCCAAGAAAGCATATGTCCTAGAAGGACCGCTAGGTGAAGCACCCATCCCAGAGAACCAAGACGTTATGAACGCTTGGCAGTCACGTGCTGATGATTACTCCCTCGTTCAGTGCGGCATGCTTTACAGCTTAGAACCGGGGCTCCAAAAGCGTTTTGAGCAACACGGAGCATATGAGATGTTCGAAGAGCTGAAAATGGTTTTCCAAGCTCATGCCCGGGTCGAGAGATATGAAGTCTCCGACAAGTTCTACAGTTGTAAGATGGAGGAAAATAGTTCTGTCAGTGAGCACATACTCAAAATGTCTGGGTTGCACAACCGCTTGTCCCAGCTGGACATTAACCTCCCGGACGAGGCGGTCATTGACAGAATCCTTCAGTCGCTCCCACCTAGCTACAAGAGCTTTGTGATGAACTACAATATGCAGGGGATGGTGAAAACTATTCCTGAAGTATTTTCAATGCTGAAATCAGCGGAGGTAGAAATCAAAAAGGAGCATCAAGTGTTGATGGTCAATAAAACCACTAGTTTCAAGAAAGGCAAGGGTAAGAAGAACTTCAAGAAGGACGGCAAGGGAGTTGCCGCGCCCGGTAAACCAGTTGCCGGGAAGAAGCCAAAGAATGGACCCAAACCTGAGACTGAGTGCTTTTATTGCAAGGGAAAGGGACACTGGAAGCGGAACTGCCCCAAATACTTAGCGGATAAGAAGGCTGGCAACACTAAAGGTATATGTGATATACATGTAATTGATGTGTACCTTACCAGTACTCGTAGTAGCTCCTGGGTATTTGATACCGGTGCGGTTGCTCATATTTGTAACTCAAAGCAGGAGCTGTGGAATAAGCGGAGACTGGCGAAGGACGAGGTGACGATGCGTGTCGAGAATGGTTCCAAGGTCGATGTGATCGCCGTCGGCACGCTACCTCTACATTTACCTACGGGATTATTTTTAAACCTCAATAATTGTTATTTAGTGCCAGCTCTGAGCATGAACATTCTATCTGGATCTCGTTTAATTCGAGATGGCTACTCATTTAAATCCGAGAATAATGGTTATTCTATTTATATGAGAGATATGTTTTATGTTCATGCCCCGCTGGTCAATGGTTTATTCTCGATGAATATCGAACGTGATGTTACACATATTCATAGTGTGAATACCAAAAGATGTAAGGTTGATAACCATAGTCCCACATACTTGTGGCACTGCCGCCTTGGTCACATTGGTGTCAAGCGCATGAAGAAGCTCCATGCTGATGGACTTTTAGAGTCTCTCGATTATGAATCATTTGACACATGCGAACCATGCCTCATGGGCAAAATGACCAAGACTCCGTTCTCCGGAACAATGGAGCGAGCAACCAACTTGTTGGAAATCATACATACTGATGTGTGCGGTCCAATGAGCGTTGAGGCTCGCGGATGTTATCGTTATGTTCTCACTCTCACTGATGACTTAAGTAGATATGGGTATGTCTACTTGATGAAACACAAGTCTGAGACCTTTGAAAAGTTCAAGGAATTTTAGAATGAGGTAGAGAATAAACGTGACCGAAAAATAAAGTTCTTACGATCAGATCATGGAGGAGAATATTTAAGTCACGAATTTGGTACGCACTTAAGGAAATGTGGAATTGTTTCACAACTCACGCCACCTGGAACACCTCAGCGTAACGGTGTGTCTGAACATCGTAATCGCACTCTATTGGATATGGTGCGATCTATGATGTCACTCACCGATTTACCGATATCATTTTGGGGATACGCTCTAGAGACAACTATATTCACTTTAAATAGGGCACCGTATAAATCCGTTGAGACGACACCGTATGAATTATGGTTTGGGAAGAAATCTAAGCTGTCGTTTCTAAAAGTTTGGGGATGCGATGCTTATGTCAAGAAACTTCAACCTGAAAAGCTCGAACCCAAGTCGGAAAAATGCGTCTTCATAGGATACCCTAAGGAAACCATTGGGTATACCTTCTACCTTAGATCCGAAGGCAAGATCTTTGTTGCCAAGAACGGGTCCTTTCTGGAGAAAGAGTTTCTCATGAAAGAAGTAAGTGGGAGGAAAGTAGAACTCGATGAAGTACTTCCTCTTGAACCGGAAAGTAGTGCATCTCAGGAAGATGTTCCTGTGGTGCCTACACCGACTGGATAGGAAAGTAATGATGATGATCAAGGTACTTCGGATCAAGTTGCTACTGAACTTTGTAGGTCCACAAGGACACGTTCCACACTAGAGTGGTATGGCAACCCTGTCCTGGAAATCATGTTGTTAGACAACGGTGAACCTTCAAACTATGAAGAAGTGATGGCGGGCCCAGATTCCAACAAATGGCTTGAAGCCGTGCAATCCGAGATAGGATCCATGTATGAAAACAAAGTATGGACTTTGACAGACTTGCCCGATGATCGGCGAGCGGTAGAAAATAAATGGATCTTTAAGAAGAAAAGACGGACGCGGATGGTAATGTTACCATCTATAAAGCTCGACTTGTCGCTAAGGGTTATCGACAAATTCAAGGGGTTGACTACGATGAGACTTTCTCTCCGTTAGAGAAGCTGAAGTCCGTCTGAATCATGTTAGCAATTGCCGCATACTATGATTATGAGATATGGCAAATGGACGTCAAAACGGCATTCCTTAACGGCTATCTTAAGGAAGAACTGTATATGCTGTAGCCGGAAGTTTTTGTCTATCCTGAGAATGCTAACAAGGTATGCAAGCTCCAGCGATCCATTTATGGGCTGGTGCAAGCATCTCGGAGTTAGAACATTCGATTTGATGAGATGATCAAAGCGTTTGGGTTTATGCAGACTTATGGAGAAGCCCGCGTTTACAAGAAAGTGAGTGGGAGCTCTGTAGCATTTCTCATATTATATGTGGATGACATACTTTTGATGGGAAATGATATAGAACTTTTGGATAGCATTAAAGCCTACTTGAATAAGTGTTTTTCAAT
This sequence comes from Triticum aestivum, assembly GCF_018294505.1. NCBI lineage: Eukaryota > Viridiplantae > Streptophyta > Magnoliopsida > Poales > Poaceae > Triticum > Triticum aestivum. Next base: position 48,538,258 of record NC_057810.1, read on the forward strand.
GAAGGACCTTGGAGAAGCTGCTTACATATTAGGCATCAAGATCTATAGAGATAGATCGAGACACCTCATAGGTCTTTCACAAAGCACATACCTTGATAAGATATTGAAGAAGTTCAATATGGATCAGTCCAAGAAGGGGTTCTTGCCTGTGTTGCAAGGTGTGAAATTGAGCTCGGCTCAATGTCCGACCACGGCAGAAGATAGAGAAAAGATGAGTGTCGTCCCCTATGCCTCAGCCATAGGGTCTATCATGTATGCCATGCTGTGTACCAGACCTGATGTAAACCTTGCCGTAAGTTTGGTAGGAAGGTACCAAAGTAATCCCAGCATGGAACACTGGACAACGGTCAAGAATATCCTGAAGTACCTAAAAAGGGCTAAGGATATGTTTCTCGTTTATGGAGGTGACGAAGGGCTCGTCGTAAAGGGTTACGTAGATGCTAGCTTCGACACAGATCAGGATGACTCTAAGTCACAAACCGGATACGTGTATATTTTGAATGGAGGGGCAGTAAGCTGGTGCAGTTGCAAGCAGAGCGTCGTGGCGGGATCTACATGTGAAGTGGAGTACATGGCAGCCTAGGAGGCAGTGCATGAAGCAATCTGGATGAAGGAGTTCATCACCGACCTAGGAGTCATACCCAATGCGTCGGGGCCAATCACCCTCTTCTGTGACAACACTGGAGCTATTGCCTTGCCAAGGAGCCCAGGTTTCACAAGAAGACCAGGCACATCAAGCGTCGCTTCAACTCCATTCGTGAAAATGTTCAAGATGGAGACATAGATATTTGCAAAGTGCATACGGATCTGAATGTCGTAGATCCGTTGACTAAACCTCTTCCGCGAGCAAAACATGATCAACACCAGAACTCTATGGGTGTTCGATTCATCACAATGTAGCTAGAATATTGACTCTAGTGCAAGTGGGAGACTGTTGGAAATATGCCTAGAGGCAATAATAAAATGATTATTATTATATTTCCTTGTTCATGATAATTGTCTATTATTCATGCTATAATTGTGTTATCCGGAAATCATAATACATGTGTGAATAAATAGACAACAACATGTCCCTAGTAAGCCTCTAGTTGACTAGCTCGTTGATCAACAGATAGTCATGGTTTCCTGACTATGGACATTGGATGTCGTTGATAACGGGATCACATCATTAGGAGAATGATGTGATGGACAAGACCCAATCCTAAGCATAGCACAAGATCGTGTAGTTCGTTTGCTAGAGGTTTTCCAATGTCAAGTATCATTTCCTTAGACCATGAGATCATGTAACTCCCAGATACCGTAGGAGTGCTTTGGGTGTACCAAACGTCACAATGTAACTGGGTGACTATAAAGGTATACTACAGGTATCCCCAAAAGTATCTGTTGGGTTGACACGGATCGAGACTGGGATTTGTCACTCCGTATGACGGAGAGGTATCTCTGGGCCCACTCGGTAATGCATCATCATAATGAGCTCAATGTGACCAAGTGTTTGGTCACAGGATCATGCATTATGGTATGAGTAAAGTGACTTGCCGGTAACGAGATTGAACGAGGTATTGGGATACCGACGATCGAATCTCGGGAAAGTAACATACCGATTGACAAAGGGAATTGTATATGGGATTACTTGAATCCTCGACATCGTGGTTCATCCGATGAGATCATCGAGGAGCATGTGGGAGCCAACATGGGTATCCAGATCCCGCTGTTGGTTATTGACCGGAGAGTCGTCTCGGTCATGTATGCATGTCTCCCGAACCCGTAGGGTCTGCACACTTAAGGTTCGGTGACGCTAGGGTTGTAGAGATATTAGTATGCAGTAAACCAAAAGTTGTTCGGAGTCCTGGATGAGATCCTGGATGTTACGAGGAGTTCCAGAATGGTCCGGAGGTAAAGAATTGTATATTGGAAGTCTAGTTTCGGCCATCGGGACAGTTTCGGGGGTCACCTGTATTGTACCGGGACCACCGAAAGGGTCCCGGGGGTCCACCGGTGTGACACTCCAAATTTTTTTTCTATGTGGTTTTGTTTTCTGCAAAAATCCTTCCATGGATTTGGTTTCTTTTAATAGTGAAAACCCTTTTAATTTTGGACTTCTGTTTGGTTTTGAGCCCTTCAAAATTTTTCCATGCCTCCTATAGTGAAATTTTCCCAAAAACCACTCCTTCCACTTTGGTTCAACCCAAACATTCTGTCCAAACTAATAAAATCCATTTTTGGATTTTATTCCAATTTTTTCCCCTCCCAAAATAATTCTGTCCTTTCTTTTGAGCCTAGGTGGATTGCAAAGCAAGTGCCTTAATGCTTTTGATTTTTGATCTCAACTCAACACCCCTGGATAGTCCTTGGTACCCACAACCCAGAACCATCTTGATCCACTCTTCTCCTGTTCAAATATTTGAAATTGCACTCACTGCAAGTTTGGACCAGATTTGCCATATTTGGTGAAATTCATATCTACACCTCTCCAAAAATTCCACAAATATTCAGGCAGCCTCTAGATGCAATGAGAGGCCCCTCCACCAAAAACCAGCCCAAGGAAAAATCCCTACATGCCTGGATCATTCTGTCGAACACCTTGCGTGCACTGTTCTAATCACTTTCAGATAAATTCAGAAGTTCAGTGTCGATCTTCGTCAGTAGCTTCAGTCACGAGCTCACAGTGCGCTTGGCACGTAGCTCGCGGCCAGACTTGCTTGTCCGGTGCCTCACACGCGCGCTTGGCGCCTTCCTGGCGTCGGTGGCGCCCTGGCCCGCCTGCGCCGGCGTGTCTTGCGGCTGCCGTAGCGCCGTAGCGGCTGACAGGAAGCAGAACGGCGGCTCAACGCCGTTCGGCACCGCCCAAACATCCTGGTGGCTCCGCGTGGCCACCTCCTTGCCAGTGCACGCATGCAGCACAGTCGCCGTGGCGCGGCATGCGTAGAGCGCGCTCCCTGCCGCCGATGGGCCCGCGCCACCCCGTTCCGTCGAACTCCCCCTAAACCCCCAAATCGCGATGCGGTTAGCACCAAAACGGAACCTTGGATCACCCACGACGACGTTCAGCCTCTGAAACCGCCCGTGCAACCGCAGCGCCGCCGTAATCATCTCGCCGGAGAACCCCATTCTCGGCAACCGCCTCGGGGCGGCTATATATAGCACCCCGAGCCTTCTCTCGCCCCCGGCACACTTCCTCTACCCCATCAGACCCCGCACAGCCACTAAACGAGCCACGAGGAGCTCTCCTTCCCCGACTCCGGCCACTCCGTTCCGCCTCGGCCCCCACCGTGATTCACTCCGGTAAGGCCATCTCCGGCGCCCTAGCCTCGTCAGATACCTCCTCATACTATCACGAGTCTAACCCCCTCACCAATTCCACCTCCACAGCTCTCTCCGGCGAGATTCACGGCCACCCGAATCACCGTCCGCCGGAGCAAGCATCGCCGCCGACGTGGTACTCGCCGGCGACCACCACCATCTCCCACAGACGTGGAATGGCGCCCTGATCACGGAGGTACGCTCCGATCTCCCTGCCTTGTCGTGGATCGCCGCCGCCGACCACCGCGGCTCTCGGGCGCCGACGAGCCCCGACTCCCCTGTTTGAACTTTCAAACCTGACGGGTGGGACCCACCCATCAGCCTCTCTTTCGTTTTTTTAATCGTTTGAAGAAGGCGTACTCAGGCAATTACACTTTCTCTCTGAACCGTTTTGCTGGATTCTTCTGCATAGCCCCCTGGAAGATTTCTGTTTCATTACAGATGGGTCCTTGGGCAAAAACTCTTATAACTTTTGATCAGAAAAGTATTTTTGATTGATTCTTTTTCTGTTCTCTTTAGATTTTTGTCTAGTGTTTTATCATATTTATTTGAAAAATATTTGGAACACTTTTCTGTACACTCACGGTATTTATGTTGCGTACATATTTTTCTTATACCGTAGATACCGGAGGAGGTGACGGAGCCGCAAACTTCGCACAGTTAGACTCTGACTACTCCGAACCAGGCAAGCATGTTTGAACTCTTGATATGATGAGTGTTGTTGCATGTTTGCATTTTAGTATGGTCATGGCATGTTTATGAACATCACTTTGCATGATATATCTCATGCACACCATCGGAAAGTAAGTTTCGGAAAGCATTATGTTGTTGGATACATATTTGCAAAGCCATGTGTTGGTATGAGGATGGGTAAGATGGCAGTGTTGTGACATGCCAGTCTTATGCCAGATTATTTGACTTCCGTGTCGTCAGGACACAATTCCCATTCCCATTCATTCCATCCTATAATGTCACATGTTTTCCGAAAGGAATATGGCATAGTAAGTTGCAAATCGTTTTCCTGGTACACACCAAGTGGAGAGGCCAGGATGAGGGTTCCATGGCCCTGGATTAAAGCCCGTCATCCGGTCAGGGGGCATGGGTGTTTCCGGTTGGGACCGAGAGGGGGGCACCCCTTAGAGCGCGCGTATAGAAATTTGATCCCATGCTATTCGAGGTTGTGGCCTCCCCGTCTCAAAGTTTTCTTGGACATTGTCCAGGGTGATTCCTGGCATCGTGAGGTGAAATGGGTGTGTACTAGTTAAATGTGTTTCTACTGAAATACCATAAACGGAACTAGTCCTTCATGACTACGGAAATCCGTTGGCTGTGTTCAGTTCTTCCAAACTCTGCAGAGCCTCAATCTTTCAATTATCTTGTACTTTGTTCAAGTACTATAATTGTCTTATCTTGTCAGGTATTCAGCCTCGGTGACAAAAACTCCGGTGGGATTTTTGTGAAATAAATCCGGTTAAAAGATTATTCTTGTGGATGAACTAATCTCGTTATTTACATTTGTTACAAGGCCCTGTCTGTGATGTCGCTCAGACGTCCGACGGTGGCATACCTGTTATTTTGCTATTGTTAAAGCCCTGTCTGTGATGTCGCTCAGACGTCCGACGGTGGTATTTCTTTAAAAGCCCTTTATGTGATGTCGCTCAGACGTCCGACTGTGGCATTTCTTTTAAAGCCCTTTATGTGATGTCGCTCAGACATCCGACTGTGGCATTTCTTTTAAAGCCCTTTATGTGATGTCGCCCAGATGTCCGACTGTGGCATTTCTTTTAAAGCCCTTTATGTGATGTCGCTCAGACGTCCGACCGTGGCATTTCTTTTAAAGCCCTTTATGTGATGTCGCTCAGACGTCCGACTGTGGAATTTCTTTTAAAGCCCTTTATGTGATGTCGCCCAGACGTCCGACTGTGGCATTTCTTTTAAAGGCCTTTATGTGATGTCGCCCAAACGTCCGACTGTGGCATTTCTTTTTAAAGCCCTCTATGTGGTGTCGCTAAGACGCCCGACTGCGGCATGCATTTTAATTATTTACCTTTCGAGGCGTCGCTCCAAACACCCGATCGGTTTTCAGTTATTAAATTTTGTTGCATCAAGTTCTGCATATTACCGTGGTTATTTGAGTATCATACCTCATTCATGACGCATTCATGCATTCATTGATTATATCTTTTGTCCGAACTGTCTTGCGAGTACTTTCAAGTACTCACCTGGCTTGTTGATTTGGCCAGATGCTGATGAAGGCGATCTCTTGGATGAAGAGTATGATAGCGAGTCCGACGCCTAGAGGAGTCCCAGTCAGTCCCGTGCGATCCTGTCTTGGTCATTGTATTATCCGCTTCCGCAATCCCGAATAAATTCATCGAGCCTCACCTCGACGCTCGATGTACTGCCAGTAGAAGTCAAGTTATCCACCACCACTTTTCCCTCGAACTAGTAGCATGCCACCCCACCCCTGTGTCATAACCGCCCATATGTAATATATTGGAGAGTCTGTAATAAATTGTTGAGCTGCCTCAGCTCAACCCTGTAATATATTTGGTGCTACTGGTTCTCTGTTTATCAAGCTTTTGTCTACCAGAAAGGATGACTTTTCCTATACTGGGATTTAAAGATTGGTTTTCTCAATAAACATTTTTATTGAAAAACTGGTCGTGATAGACTTGGTATCAGAGCCAGGCTGACTGTAGGAAGCCACTAGGTGCGATCGCTAATTGGTTATTAGCATGATAGGGTTACTCATATTTTTACAATTGTAGTCATTTTCTGACAGTCAGCATAAAATTTATGATCTGACCACTCAGAATTTTTGCCTACTTTTGTAGATGGCCGGCAACGACTGCGAGTCTCACATGTTCGCCAACGTGCCTGAGGGGTTCGTCAAACTCCTCTCCTTCATCGTTCAGGTCGCGATGGGGCCATCCGTGCGCTCGGTCTTCACGCTTTATCCACACAAGATCAACGACAGTCTAACTATGCACCAGGCCGCGGTGCAATTCAGGGGAGACCATGCTGAAATACACCGTCTCCGATTCGTGGGGAGAGCCATGCCTACAGAAAGGCATGCTATGCAGATGGCTGCCCGCGAGGCGATAGCCCGTCTTCGGGATGTTCTTCCTGCAATGAAGACCCGTCGCTACCGCTACCTTCCTTGCCATGTGCCTTACACCTGTCACTACTCGTTCTCTTGCCCCAGAGGAGAGCGAGACGAAGCCTTTGAGATGCTTGTCGAGTACCTCCGAGCCCTGGAGGCAGCATTTGACTGCATGGTGGATGACCTCGTAGCTGCACGCATGGACTTAGTTCATGGCTGTGCTGCTAACAGGAGGGAACTCCCGCACACCGCTCCACCACTGACTTTTCTGTCATCCACAGCCTCTCACTCACCTACCATACTTGCCTCTGCTCGTCGTCTGCCTAACACAGAGGAATTTAACCAGGCTATTGCACCCACTCCCGTCCGCTCTGCACCACTTGTTGCACCCACTCCCGTACGCTCTGCACCACGTGTTACGCCCACTCCCATACGAGCTACCCCACCTATTCCACCCACTCGTATTCGTGTTATTCCGCCTATGGCACCTGCTCCATCAGCTCAGCACAACGTTTCTCGCCTGGAACCTATTAGCGAGGAGGAGGTCGATTCCCCAGCGTCTCTGCGTCTCACCCTCGGCAGGCCAAGGGAGATCCTCAACATCTCCGACTAAGTACGCATAGATGCCATGCGATGTATCAACTGGTGTAATATGTTTTTATGTTCTTAGGTTGTAAGAAGTAGCCTGTTTGCGCATCATGTAGGATCTGGAGGAGTGCACTAGTTTAAATAACATGTCAGGATTATGTACGCATATCCTGAGTGATGTAATGTATAATTATGCCCGCGTGTAAGATATGCACTAGTCCTTCTCCGCGCGCAATCGTGTGTTTCAAAAAAAATACCATGGAGTTTAAAAATGTTCCTTGCGTGTGATTTTATTGACTTTTGCGACTCTTCTTCTTGTCTTACGAGTTCACAAAAAAATTATCCCCAGAGTGAAAGATGTCTCGTCCTTGGACTCGCTCCATGCCAACTCAGCCAGAAGAAATTTATGGCACACCGCAGAACCAAAATTTCACTCAGGGTCAGACAAGTCAACCGGACAGTGAAACAGCTTTTACACAAGTTTGTCGTTTGTATGAACAGAGTCAGCAGCAACACCAGGAAATGATGAACCAATTCATCAATATGGGAAGTAACCGTGGTCAGTATCAACCGCAATCTAAATTATATGAGTTACAAAAGACGCGTCCTCCAACATTTTCTCATACTGACAAGCCTCTTGAGGCCGAGGACTGGCTTCGAGACATGGAGAGAAAATTAATTATCGCACAGTGCTCAGACCGTGAAAAAGTTCTGTATGCACCACATTATCTCACAGGTGCAGTTGCATCGTGGTGGGAAAACTTCCTACACATGCACCCCAACAAAAATGAAATCACCTGGGAAAATTTCAAAGAAGGATTTCGTGGGGCACATATTCCTAAGAGCGTCATGAAAATCAACAAGAAGGAATTTGATGAACTCAAGCAAAGAGCCATGACAGTGTCAGAATACAATAGCCAATTCACACTGCTGTCTCGCTACGCCAATGAAGAACGCATGACCGAGAGCAAGAAGATGGAAAAATTCTTGGAAGGCCTGGCACCCGCCCTTAAGTGCCAGCTTGTTGTGCACACCTTTCCAGATTTTAAAACACTGGTGGATAAGGCCATTACCCTGGAAAATGAGCGACGTAGCCTGGAAGATATCTGCAAACGGAAAAGGGACCAGACTAATTTTTCTCGCAATCCCAGAAGCAAGAAGGAATTTCAGAAGGGGGATTCACACAAAACCCCGGCGAATAATTCACGTCCAACCAAGAATTTCCATGCAAGAGACAAAGAGTTCACCTATCGCCCAGGCGTTACCTGTTATGCTTGTGGAGAAGAAGGGAACTATGCCAAGCAGTGTCCCAAGCCAAGGAACTCAAACCCGAAGCTCAATAATGGTGGAAATAATTCAGCACCAAAGCGAAGCAATTTCAACCCCAACAACAACCACCGGAAAGGTCACTTGAACCACGTGACCAGAGAGGAAGCACAGAACGCCCTAGATATCATACTCGGTACGTACCCCGTCAACACAATACCTGCCATGGTTTTGTTTGATTCTGGAGCTTCTCACTTATTCGTTTCGAAAAGTTTTGCTTTGCAAAATAATTTTTCGATGCTTCCCTTGGAAAAATCAATGATCGTCAAGTCCCCTGGGATTAAGCAAGTGACCCAGAGTTACTGTCAAGGTGTGGTTATTGAATTTGAAGGATTGAAATTTTACGCCAATCTTATTGTACTGGAAAGCAAAGGACTGGATGTCATCCTAGGAATGGATTGGTTGACCACCAACAAAGGTTTTATTGATTGCTTCAACCGTACCGTGATTCTCACCCACCATCAAGGGAAGAAAATAAAAGTTTCAGCCAAGGAGAGGCAAATACCTCGGCAACCTAGATTCAACAAGGTAGACGTTTCTGAGCTGAACAAGGTTCCAGTGGTATGTGAATTTCCAGATGTATTTCCAGAAGAACTACCGGGCATGCCACCAGACCGAGAGATAGAATTCAGCATTGAGCTCGCACCCGGAACCACTCCTATTTACAAGAAACCTTACAGAATGGCACCATCCGAATTGGTAGAGTTGAAGAAGCAAATAAAAGAATTAATGGAGAAAGGATACATACGAGCCAGCTCCTCACCTTGGGGTTCTCCAATTTTATTTGCCAAGAAGAAGGATGGAACAATGAGGTTGTGTATTGATTATCGAGCTCTCAACATGGTCACAATCAAGAACAAATACCCAATGCCCCTAATAAATGATTTATTCGATCAGCTCGCACAGGCCAAAGTCTTCTCAAAAATTGAAAAATTGATTTGAGATCAGGATACCACCAATTAAAAGTACGAACAGAAGACATTCCCAAGACCGCTTTCACCTCCAGATATGGGCTGTATGAGTTCACAGAAATGCCATTTGGGCTAACCAACGCCCCCGCATATTTTGTTCACCTCATGAACAAAGTGTTTATGAAGTATATGGACAAGTTTGTTGTGGTATTCATCGATGATATTCTGATATATTCCAAAACACCAGAAGAGCACGCCGAACATCTCATGATTGTACTCGGAGAACTCAGGAAACATCAACTGTATGCCAAATTCAGCAAATGTGAATTTTGGCTAAGGCAGGTGGGTTTTCTGGGCCACGTGCTAACCCAAGAAGGTATTGCAGTAGATCCAGAAAAAGTCAAGGCCATACTTGGCTGGAAACCGCCAGCTAACGTGACAGACGTACGGAGTTTCTTGGGAATGGCAGGCTATTATCGGAGATTTATTGAAGGATTCTCCACTATAGCAAAGCCCATGACACAATTGCTCAAGAAAGGCAAGAAATTTGAATGGACAGAAGCATGTGAGAAAAGCTTCCAAGAGCTAAAAAGAAAATTAACAACGACACCAGTACTAATTGTGCCAGATATACACAAGAGCTTTGAGGTATATTGTGACGCATCCCGGAAAGGCCTCGGATGCGTATTGATGCAAGAAGGCAAGGTAGTAGCATATGTCTCCAGACAACTACGCAAGCATGAAGAAAATTATCCCACACATGACTTGGAATTAGCAGCGGTCATCCATGCACTCAAGGAATGGAGACACTTCCTACTTGGGAATCGTTGTGAGATATACACAGACCATAAGAGTCTTAAGTATATTTTCACATAGCCAGAGTTAAATTTACGGCAACGACGCTGGTTAGAGTTGGTGAAGGATTATGATGTTGGAATCCACTATCATCCCGGAAAAGTAGATGTTGTGGCAGATGCACTTAGTCGAAATCCCAGCATGGAAGACGACAATATACCAAAATTGAGGCCAGAATTTCAACAAGAATTTGCCCGACTCAATCTAATAATGGTTACTGAAGGCAGTATATCGAATATAGAAATACAGCCTTCCCTAATGGAAAGCATCAAGGAAGCCCAGCAGGAACACCCCAGCATTGAGGGCATAAAAAGAAAAGTGAGTTTGGGAAGAGCCTCAGAATTCAACATAGATGAGCAAGGAATATTGTGGTACGGAGAAAGGCTATGCGTACCAAATGTCAAGGACCTCAAATAGCAGATATTAACTGAAAGTCACACCGCTCCGTATTCAATCCATCCTGGAGGGACAAAAATGTACAAAGACCTTCAGGAAATTTTTTGGTGGCACAGTATGAAGAGAGATATAGCCACGTTCATTGCATGGTGTGACTCTTGTCAACGTATCAAGGCCGAGCACCAGAAACCAGCTGGACTGTTACAGCCAAATAAGATACCCGAGTGGAAATGGGACGAGATTGGAATGGACTTTATCGTTGGACTGCCACGGTCACAACACGGAAACAATGCCATATGGGTCATATCCGACAGATTAACCAAGGTGGCACATTTTATTCCGGTAAAAACAACTTACACCACTCAGAGACTAGCCAGACTTTATCTTGCCCGTATCGTCTGCCTACATGGAGTTCCTAAGACTATCATCTCAGATAGAGGCACACAGTTCGTCTCTACATTCTAGGATCACCTACAACAGGCACTGGGAACCCAACTAGCCTTCAGTACCGCATACCATCCCCAGACTGATGGACAAACGGAACGCGTAAACCAAATCTTAGAAGACATTCTAAGAGCCTGTGTCCTCACCTACGGGAACTGTTGGGAAGAAAGTTTGCCATATGCAGAATTCGCATACAACAACAGCTATCAAGCCAGCTTGCAAATGGCACCCTTTGAAGCTCTATATGGGAGAAGATGTCGTACCCCGCTAAATTGGTCAGAGACCGGAGACAGCCATATCTTTGGCCCAGATATGCTCAAGGAGGCCGAGGAGAAAGTTAAGACGATTAGGGAACGACTCAAAACAGCTCAAAGTCGGCAAAAGAGTTATTACGACCGAAAGCATCGGGAAATCAGTTTTGAACCCGGAGAATTGGTATACCTGAGAGTTTCTCCTATGAAGGGTCTGCAACGATTCAAGATTAAGGGGAAACTAGCACCAAGATTCATCAGACCATTTCAGATAGTGGCCCGATGAGGCAAGGTAGCCTACCAGCTGGACCTACCCGGAGAGTTGTCTGGTATCCACAACGTGTTTCACATCTCGCAGTTGAGAAAATACATAAGCAACCCAGAGAAGCAAGTTTCACATGAGTATATTGACGTGCAACCAGACCTCACTTACCGGGAGCACCCAATAAAAATATTAGAAGAATCTGAGAGGAGGATCCGACAGAAAACCATTAAGTTTTTCAGAGTTCAAGGGAGCAATCACACCGAGAATGAAGCAACTTGGGAGAGCGAGGATTTTCTTCGGACAGAGCACCCACACCTGTTTAAGGATCAGCTGAAATCTCGGGGACGAGATTTTTCCTAAGGGGGTAGGTGCTGTGACACTCCAATTTTTTTCTTTGTGGTTTTGTTTTCAGCAAAAATCCTTCCTTGGATTTGGTTTCTTTTAATAGTGAAAACCCTTTTAATTTTGGACTTTTGTTTGGTTTTGAGCCCTTCAAATTTTTTCCATGCCTCCTATAGTGAAATTTTCCCAAAAACCACTCCTTCCACTTTGTTCAACCCAAACATTCTGTCCAAACTAATAAAATCCATTTTTGGATTTTATTCCAATTTTTTCCCCTCCCAAAATAATTCTGTCCTTTCTTTTGAGCCTAGGTGGATTGCAAAGCAAGTGCCTTAATGCTTTTGATTTTTGATCTCAACTCAACACCCCTGGATATTCCTTGGTACCCACAACCCAGAACCATCTTGATCCAGTCTTCTCCTGTTCAAATATTTGAAATTGCACTCACTGCAAGTTTGGACCAGATTTGCCAAATTTGGTGAAATTCATATCTACACCTCTCCAAAAATTCCACAAATATTCAGGCAGCCTCTAGATGCAATGAGAGGACCCTCCACCAAAAACCAGCCCAAGGAAAAATCCCTACATGCCTGGATCATTCTGTCGAACACCTTGCGTGCACTGTTCTAATCACTTTCAGATAAATTCAGAAGTTCAGTGTCGATCTTCGTCGGTAGCTTCAGTCACGAGCTCACAGTGCGCTTGGCACGTAGCTCGCGGCCAGGCTTGCTTGTCCGGTGCCTCACACGCGCTCTTGGCGCCTTCCTGGCGTCGGTGGCGCCCTGGCCCACCCGCGCTGGCGTGTCTTGCGGCTGCCGTAGCGCCGTAGCGGCCGACAGGAAGCAGAACGGCGGCTCAACGCCGTTCGGCGCCGCCCAAACGTCCTGGTGGCTCCGCGTGGCCACCTCCTTGCCAGCGCACGCATGCAGCACAGTCGCCGTGGCGCGGCATGCGCAGAGCGCGCTCCCTGCCGCCGACGGGCCCGCGCCACCCTGTTCCGTCGAACTCCCCCTAAACCCCCAAATCCCGATGCGGTTCGCACCAAAACGGAACCTTGGATCACCCACGACGACGTTCAGCCTCTGAAACCGCCCGTGCAACCGCAGCACCATCGTAATCATCTCGCCGGAGAACCCCGTTCTCGGCAACCGCCTCTGGGCGGCTATATATAGCACCCCGAGCCTGCTCTCGCCCCTGGCACACTTCCTCTACCCCATCAGACCCCGCACAGCCACTAAACGAGCCATGAGGAGCTCTCCTTCCCCGACTCCGGCCACTCCGTTCCGCCTCGGCCCCCACCGTGATTCACTCCGGTAAGGCCATCTCCAGCGCCCTAGCCTCGTCAGATACCTCCTCATACTATCGCGAGTCTAACCCCCTCACCAATTCCACCTCCGCAGCTCTCTCCGGCGAGATTCACGGCCACCCAAATCACCGTCCGCTGGAGCAAGCATCGCCGCCGACGTGGTACTCGCCGGCGACCACCACCACCTCCCATAGACGCGGAATGGTGCCCTGATCACGGAGGTACGCTCCGATCTCCCTGCCTTGTCGTGGATCGCCGCCGGCGACCACCGCGGCTCTCGGGCGCCGACGAGCCCCGACTCCCCTGTTTGAACTTTCAAACCTGACGGGTGGGACCCGCCCGTCAGCCTCTCTTTCGTTTTTTTAAATCGTTTGCAGAAGGTGTATTCGGGCAATTACGCTTTCTCTCTGAACCGTTTTGCTGGATTCTTCTGCATAGCCCCCTGGAAGATTTCTGTTTCATTACAGATGGGTCCTTGGGCCAAAACTCTTATGACTTTTGATCAGAAAAGTATTTTTGATTGATTCTTTTTCTGTTCTCTTTAGATTTTTGTCTAGTTTTTTTTATCATATTTAATTGAGAAATATTTGGAACACTTTTCTATACACTCACGGTATTTACGTTGCGTACATATTTTTCTTATACCGTAGATACGGGAGGAGGTGACGGAGCCGCAAACTTCGCACAGTTAGACTCCGACTACTCCGAACCAGGCAAGCATGTTTGAACTCTTGATATGATGAGTGTTGTTGCATGTTTGCATTTTAGTATGGTCATGACATGTTTATGAACATCACTTTGCATGATATATCTCATGCACACCATCGGAAAGTAAGTTTCGGAAAGCATTATGTTGTTGGATACATATTTGCAAAGCCATGTGTTGGTATGAGGATGGGTAAGATGGCAGTGTTGTGACATGCCAGTCTTATGCCAGATTATTTGACTTCCGTGTCGTCAGGACACAATTCACATTCCCATTCATTCCATCCTATACTGTCACATGTTTTCCGAAAGGAATATGGCATAGTAAGTTGCAAATCGTTTTCCTGGTACACACCAAGTGGAGAGGCCGGGATGAGGGTTCCATGGCCCTGGATTAAAGCCCGTCATCCGGTCAGGGGGCATGGGTGTTTCCGGTTTGGACCGAGAGGGGGCACCCCTTAGAGCGCACATATAGAAATTTGATCCCATGCTATTCGAGGTTGTGGCCTCCCCGTCTCAAAGTTTTCTTGCACGTTGTCCAGGGTGATTCCTGGCATCATGAGGTGAAATGTGTGTGTACTAGTTAAATGTGTTTCTACTGAAATACCGTAAACGGAACTAGTCCTTCGTGACTACGGAAATCCGTTGGCAGTGTTCAGTTCTTCCAAACTCTGTAGAGCCTCAATCTTTCAATTATCTTGTACTTTGTTCAAGTACTATAATTGTCTTATCTTGTCAGGTATTCAGCCTCGGTGACAAAAACTCCGGTGGGATTTTTGTGAAATAAATCCGGTTAAAAGATTATTCTTCTGGATGAACTAATCTCGTTATTTACATTTGTTACAAGGCCCTGTCTGTGATGTCGCTCAGACGTCCGACGGTGGCATGCCTGTTATTTTGCTATTGTTAAAGCCCTGTATGTGATGTCGCTCAGACGTCCGACGGTGGTATTTCTTTAAAAGCCCTTTATGTGATGTCGCTCAGACGTCCGACTGTGGCATTTCTTTTAAAGCCCTTTATGTGATGTCGCTCAGACGTCCGACTGTGCCATTTCTTTTAAAGCCCTTTATGTGATGTCGCCCAGACGTCCGACTGTGGCATTTCTTTTAAAGCCCTTTATGTGATGTCACTCAGACGTCCAACTGTGGCATTTCTTTTAAAGCCCTTTATGTGATGTCGCTCAGACGACCGACTGTGGCATTTCTTTTAAAGCCCTTTATGTGATGTCGCCCAGACGTCCGACTGTGGCATTTCTTTTAAAGCCTTTTATGTGATGTCGCCCAGACGTCCGACTGTGGCATTTCTTTTTAAAGCCCTCTATGTGGTGTCGCTAAGACGCCCGACTGCGGCATGCATTTTAATTATTTACCTTTCGAGGCGTCGCTCCAGACACCCGATCGGTTTTCAGTTATTAAATTTTGTTGCATCAAGTTCTGCATATTACCGTGGTTATTTGAGTATCATACCTCATTCATGATGCATTTATGCATTCATTGATTATATCTTTTGTCCGAACTATCTTGCGAGTACTTTCAAGTACTCACCTGGCTTGTTGATTTGGCCAGATGCTGATGAAGGCGATCTCTTGGATGAAGAGTATGATAGCGAGTCCGACGCCTAGAGGAGTCCCAGTCAGTCCCATGCGATCCTATCTTGGTCATTGTATTATCCGCTTCCGCAATCCCGAATAAATTCATCGAGCCTCACCTCGACGCTCGATGTACTGCCAGTAGAAGTCAAGTTATCCACCACCACTTTTCCCTCGAACTAGTAGCATGCCACCCCACCCCTGTGTCATAACCGCCCA
The DNA here is from genome assembly GCF_018294505.1 of Triticum aestivum. NCBI lineage: Eukaryota > Viridiplantae > Streptophyta > Magnoliopsida > Poales > Poaceae > Triticum > Triticum aestivum. Next base: position 48,553,860 of record NC_057810.1, read on the forward strand.
TATGTAATATATTGGCGAGTCTGTAATAAATTGTTGAGCTGCCTCAGCTAAACCCTGTAATATATTTGGTGCTACTGGTTCTCTGTTTATCAAGCTTTTGTCTACCAGAAAGGATGACTTTTCCTATACTGGGATTTAAAGATTCGTTTTCTCAATAAACATTTTTATTGAAAAACCGGTCGTGACAACCGGGCCACCTATCCCGGAGGGCCCCATGGGCTGAAGTGGGGAAGGGAACCAGCCCCTGGTGGGCTGGTGCGCCCTCCTTGGGCCTCCCCCTGCGCCTAGGGTTGGAAACCCTAGGGGTGTGGGGCGCCCCACTTGGCTTGGGGGGCAGGCCACCCCCCTTGGCCGCCCCCGCCCCCTTGAGATCCAATCTCTAGGGGGCCGGCGCCCCCCAGGGCCCCTATATAAAGAGGGGGGGTAGGGAGGGCTGTGCACCCATGCTCCTGGCGCCTCCCTCTCCCTCTGCACCACCTCTCCCTCTCGCTGAGCTTGGCGAAGCCCTACCGAGATCACCGCTACTTCGACCACCACGCCGTTGTGCTGCTGGCTCTCCATCAACCTCTCCCTCCCCCTTGCTGGATCAAGAAGGAGGAGTCGTCTTCCCAACCGTATGTGTGTTGAACACGGAGGTGCCGTCCGTTCGGCGCTAGGATCTCCGGTGATTTGGATCACGACGAGTACGACTCCCTCTACCCCGTTCTCTTGAACGCTTCCGCTCGTGATCTACAAGGGATGTAGATGCACTCCTCTCTCTCGTTGCTAGATGACTCCATAGATTGATCTTGGTGAAGCATAGAATTTTTTTATTTTCTACAATGTTCCCCAACAGCCCGAAGACGTGTGTACAAGACCGAAGGAGTGATCAAGCCATCGAAACACGGATACCTGCCATGGGACTTCCCCTAGATGGCCACCACCACCGTGTCGTTGATTTATCTGAGAGTGGACGACGTTTGGAGCACCCGGATGCAACCTCTGAAACTATTGAGTGTAAAACTCCAGGTGCTCCTCGGTCTTGCCGTAGTACTGGCTCTCGCCGTCCTTGCGATCACTCCGCTCGCGGGCCAGCTTCCACGACTTAATGTCTGTGAGCGGCCTCTTCAACTTGTCCTCCTGCAACGTCAAACAGAAGTTAGCCATACATAAGAACATGACGGCAAAGAAGAACAAAAATGCATCATGCATATAGATATACCTTCATGGCCTTGAAGCCCGAGTGGTTCATGTTTCCTTAGCCATGTGTCCCGTCTGTTCCACGGTTAGCCCGGGCCTTGCTGCTCTTGGCAGCAAACTCTGCATCGTCGCCGAGCCACCTATCCACCAAACTCGCCCATCTGTCATCCTTTCCATAGCACCAACAAGGAATGACCTCACTAGTAGAAACCGGTTCGTAAGGGCCTTTAGTGTCGGTTCTGCAACCGGCACTAAAGGGTGGAGACTAAAGCCCCCCCCCCTTAGTACCGGTTCGGCACGAACCACCACTAAAGGCCCACCACGTAGCGTGAGCTCGCGCCATGGTATGGGGGACCCTTAGTACCGGTTGGTGTTACCAACCGGTACTAAAGGTATTTTTTTCGAATTTGTTTTTGGATGTAAAAAATATTTGATTTTTTTCGATTTTCGATTTTCTGAATTATTTGATGATTTAGTCTCTAATCACCCCTCCTAACTGCTCAAGTGTGGATCACTCATTCCAAATCGTCTAACTTCCCGGCCAGTCACCCATCCTCTCACTCCCATAGCCTGAGCATGCTTAACTTCAGAGTTCAATTCCCCCTACTTTCCAAGTCTGCACTTGTTGTTTTCCTGACAAATGTAAGCTGTCAATCCTATTAACCCTCAGCAGTTTAGCTTGAGCATTAGGTCACATGTTTCACTGTTTGAGTTTGGAACTATTATTCTAAAAAATAGTTAGTAACACTAATATTTCTTGAATAAGTTTGACCACAATTTGACCATAGTTTACCAGAGTTTGACCAGATTTGACCAAAATTCAAAAAATTGAAATAATTATTTAGTAACACTAATATTCTTGAATAATTATGTAGCAACGTTAAATACTTCTTGAATAAGTAGTTTGACCATAGTTTGACCAGATTTAACCAAAATTAAAAAAACTGAAATTTGAGCATATCTTTTTTCCCTTTGGAATTTGAGGATTCTAAAAAAATTGCAAACAGGCCATAGGCTGTCAAAATCGGATGCGGATTTTCGTGTTGAATTTTTTGATATATTATACATTTTTTTCCGACATCGTATGCAAAAGTTATAGCCGTTTTACATTTTCCCTACACTTTTTGCAAAACATGTCCAAATTTAAGTTTTTTAACTTTCCTAACTAGTAGATGTAGTAATATAACTACATCTCAAAGAATTTTATTTTTTGAACTTTTTATCATTTTCTTTTGTATTTTTCAAAACTGAAATGGCGATACCCCCAGGGGGCACTACTAGGGAAAACGCTATACACAGAGGTATAGCATTAGCGTTGGTCAAAACTCGGCGCTAGTGCTACTTAGTAGTAGCGCTTGTTGCAGAACCACGCTACAACCATTATTTTAGCAGTAGCATGTCTTCACAGAAAAGCGCTCCTACTAAAATTCCCTCACTAGTGCCGGCAGGCTCGGAATAGTAGCAGCGGTTCTCCCAGAAGCACGCTACTGCTAAAAACATTGTAGCAGCGCGTTTCTGCTGCAGAGCGCTACTGCTATGTAAAAGAAAATAAATAAAAAAAATAAGTAGAAAAGTAAATGAAAATGAAAGAAATAGAAAAAGGAGAATTGAAAAAAAGAAAATGTAAAGAAAACAAAAGAAAAAGAAAAAGAAAACAGAAAGGGTTAGCTGTAGCGCGTTTCTATGGAACACGCTATAGCTATCTTTGCTATAGCGCGTTTCGGCAAAACGCGCTACTGCTAGTTTGACTCAAATCCCCGCAGCCCGGACTCAAAATTTCGCTAAGTCCTTTCCCCCCCTCTCTACTCCCCCCTGTCCCCCAACTGCTCCATCGCCGTCGTTGTCCTGCCGCCTTCGACCACACCGCCATCGCCTGAGGCCGCCTTCGACCACACCGCCGCCGCCCGCCTCCTTCAACCACACCGCCGCTGCCCGAGGCCGCCCCCTCGACCTCACAGCCGCCGCCCGAGGCCGTCGTCGACCTCACTGTCACCTCCCTCGAGCTCGCCGCCGCCGCCCTTGACCTCACCGCCGCTGCCCGAGCCAGAGCCCGCCCTCGCCGCCGATCGTAAGGCTATGCCTCTCCTGTCCCTACCCTCCTATTTCTCTCTGCTAGGGCAATTATATATATGTTGATACTGTGTTGATGTTCATATGAACCCTAGGTGTTCATATGAACCCTAGATTTTTTTAGGGCAGTAGGCATTTTATAGCATTTAGGAAAAATGATTAGCAAATTTTTTTAGGAAATTAGCTAGGGCAATTTTTATGAAAATTCCTAAACAGTAATTCCATTTAGCTTTAAACTAATAGAGGGTATATAAATAATAGTGAGGGAATGTATGAATAGAGGGTATATAAATAATAGTGAGGGTATATAAATAATAGTGAGGGTATATAAATTCCTAAACAGTAATTCCATTTAGCTTTAAACTAAACAGAAATTCTGGTGAGGTCAAAAGGGTTAGAGAAAATGTAGTTCCTAGACTTTTATCTTTAGACAAAAAACAAAAGTATTTGGCTATAAATAAAAAACAGTAGCTATGGCATTTAGCTATAAACAAAAAACAAAATTGTTTTTCTTTTCAAAAACTTGGTCAAACAGAACAGTAGCTATGACATTTAGATATATGTCATTGATGTTCATTTGCATATTCCATTATTGTTGATTATATCTTTTCATTGAAGTGGCCATGTTATATGCAAATTCCTCAATAGTGTTTGCTCATGTTATATCTTTTCATTGAAGTTGTTCGATTGTGCCCAAGTGGCTTTGTTGTTTCCAGGGAATGATGCTGAGTGGCCTATGTTTTGCTGGAATATTGATTCATTTCTGTTCCGGCTAATTTCAGGTTCTCGATTTGTCCACTTTTTAGCAAAGGTCATGCCGAAATTTTCCGTGAATTTCGGCATGACTTGTGCTACAAACTAGGACATATCGAGTGCCCGAGATTTGCCGTACCATGAAGGAATCAACATTCCTGCAAAACAATAGTCCTTTTTTATGTCATTATTCATTTTATTAGGTCTAGAATTAATTGACTAGATTTAATCATAGGAAACATGGCTAGCAACGCTGAAGGACAGGGTTCTGGTGATTGCGCCGACGTCTACCGGGTGGCAGACGAATATTTTATCATTACCGATGATCAACCGATGTTGTTGTTGGGCCCACCGGTGGCATCGGGGACTGAGACCAACACGCAGACCGGTGCTGAGACTGAGACCGGCACTGAGATTCAGACCGGCACTGAGACTGGTGCTGCCTCGGGGAGCGGAGCCAGTGTAGAACCGAAAGCAAAGAGGCAACGGGTTCCTAACAAACTCAGGACTACTAGACTGGTGGTCACGGAGGTGGACGATGACAATTTTGAGCCAAAGGCGCCCGAGGAAGCGCGCGCGTGCTACGACAATCAAATAGGCTGCATCGTACGGACAACCGCCACCATCAACGATGAGAAACTACAGAAGATAGAAAATATGAGGAGCTCCCTCCTAAAGAAGTTTCACCAGATATTCTTGTTCCCGGGCCGGAATGAGAAGGATTATGAAGATCCAGACGAGGACCCGAAAATGAAGAAGATAAACAAACACGCCATGACCAAGTTTAGCGACGCGTTGGACGCCTAGAAAAATCGAGTGAAAGCAAAGATCAACGACGGGGAACCCTACTCCGAGATTGTAAAGGATAATCCGACAATCACGGAAGAGCAGTTTCAAATACTCAAGGAGGCTTGCGAGGACGAAGCTGCCAAAAAAAGTCTAAGTACATGAAGGGGCTTCAAAAGAGGAACATTGGGAGCCACCACCTCGGAAGCCGTGGTTACGGCGGAAAGAGGTCCAAATGGGCCAAGGAGGACGCGGAAACCGCGAGTCTGGGCATCCCAGACCCCTTGGAGGATTTCACTGTCCCGCAGGAGCGTGACGTCCCGAGGGCCCGGCACCGTTGGGACCAAGTGAAGAAGGTTTACGAGACAACACTGGTCATTACGGAGTTCATGAGACTGCTGGTAATTTTAGTTTCTGATCAATTCGACTGCACACGTTAGTAATATTTGTAAACGATCCTTGTGCCTTTTGCAGAGAGAGCAACACCGGATTGCGTCCGAAAGCGACTCGCCGTCTGAGGCATTGGCGAGGCCCAAGTGGGACACTCCATTCAACCGGGCGTTGAACATATTGAAACGACAACCGGTGGATACTCGACCGTCGTATGGACGTGTGCACGGTGTCGGAGACGGTGCCACGTGGAAGAAGTACTACTGTGAGACCACGGAGGAGAGAAAGGAAAAATGGAGGTTAACTGAAGAAAACATCAACAAGAAGGTTGAAATTGCGGTTGAGAAGAAATCATCTCAGACAGTCGCAACAGCGGTAGCTGCCGCAAAACTGGCGATTGCAGATATGTCTACTTCCTTGGTGACGGGCGTTCTCACTTGGACAAGGCAAAATCCAGAAAAAGATGCAGAGGACTTTCCCCTTGCTGACTTCTTGGGAGGACCTGCTCCCGCACCTGCTCCCGTACCTGCTCCCGCACCGGCTCCCGCACCTGCTCCCGCACCGGCTCCCGCACCGGACGTGCTCGGTGGTGCCTCCTCTTTGGCTGAGATCGACGCCGTCACGGTATCTGTCACACCGGCCCCCTTCAATATAAATGTATAATCTCTCGTTTTCGTTGCCTTTCGGATGTCTCACGTCGCAGACTTTTCTTTGCAGGACGACGAAACCCCGTACACCATATTGTACACCATCAGCGAACAGAAGGTGGACGTGGGGAAGGCGACGATAATGGAGCCGAAGGAACCATTGTTCCACAGCGGCCGATCCCCCCAAACGTCTTCAAGGTTTTCGTGGCCAGTGTCAAACCGGGCCACGAGAATTTGCCGCCTCTAATACCAGTGGGGGATGACGACGAGACCCTGCGACGGCTTGGTGATTGTTGCAATGGGTGAGTCCTGTTGTGGCCAAAGAGTCTGCTTCGTCTGGAGGCGGCCGGGAGCACACCCATGAGCATGCAGCCTCAGCAAGGTATGAACATCAACACCCCACCTACCCAATCAGCGTCGGGTGTCGGGTTGGGTGATAGCGGACGGGGTAAGGAGGAGGCTCCATTAGTCGGTGATGACGTCGCCATGGATGAGGATGAGGATGACGATGGCGCTGAACAATATGTCTATACTGGCGCCTCCTCAGGGTTTGAGCGTCATGAGTCGGTGCCTGAATTACCGTCTCAACATATTATTGACAACCTTCCGGTAGTAAAGAAGTCTAGGAAGAGAGCGAGGAAAGGCAAAAAAGTTGATTCTATGATCCAGCCGCCTCAGCAGCCTCGGCTTCAGGACCGTATAGATATCCCCGATGCGGATAAATGGCATATCCCCGGTCAACCAATCCTACCTGCAACAGCGCTACGGGCCAGATTCGGCGATCTAAGGAGACTTCATGACGATGTGCTCCGGGTAGAGAAAGGCCTCATCGCCTCAAAAGATCCAGGATACCCACTCTACGTGGTTAACGTTCCGCGGCAAATGTCGTACGTCGATAGCTTCCCTGCGGATAAGTTCTTCCTCCGATTCGATTACATATTCGACATGTTTCACGTGAAGAAGCTGGATTTTACGTTTGTCCGCCTTTATGCCTTGCACATGAACTACATCATTGGGGTTGAGCAAATACGTCATATCTGTGTCGCTGACCCGTACTACATGCACGAGAGCTTCTTGGGAGTCTGTGCAGAGCAGCGTGAATACGCGAGGGATTACATCGTCAGTTTCATGCTCGCCAATAAGGACAAGGAGGCGATTCTCATGCCTTATCATCCCGTGTAAGTCATCCGTGCTGCTATCCTTCCTTCGATTTCAATAATTCATTTGCAAGGTGGAGGCTAATTAATTTGAGGTGTACTTATTTTGCACAGCGGCGGGCGCGCTGTCCTCATCATCCTCTAGCCCCGATTCTCCCACGCTCTTTACTTGGACTCGTCGAAGAACATTCACAAAAAGGATTACACCCACATCAAAGATGTTCTCGACAGTGCTATGTTTTACTACCAAGCAAGGGGTGGAGAGGTTAGGGACAAGAAGAGAAGGGGCGGCAGGGCCGCCTTCAGCCATAAGACCGACTTCTGCTGCATCCAGCAACCGAACGATTCTCTTAATAATGGATTCTATGTCCTACACCACATGCTGGAGTACAGACAGGATCACCAGAACCTTCACATGTCACCTAGATCTGGCGATGCCCATATTCTGCAATGGGCAAAGGACATAGGAGATATCGAGGATCCTCGACTTCGAGCTGAGTTCTATAACATCCAGCGCGAACTTTCCCAAATCATCATGAAAGAGGTCGTCGGAAAAACAGGGATGTTCTACGGAGAAGGATAAATGTCGCGGGAAGACGTCCGAACATGGATAGCCTCGCGTCTCGACATGAAGCCTTTCACTAAGCTCGGGGACTATCTCCCTGACCTCGATGGATGGCACGGCATGTTGGAGTGATTGTCGATATATGACAATGTGTCTGTTTAGTCCATACTTTCTGTATGACAAAACTTTGAGTTATGCGCAGTGAAACTTTATTTGTGATGTAATGAAACCATCCTCCTCCTCGACTAGTGAAGATCACTCTAGTTAGGGCATTTTGGATACGATGAACTTTGTTATTTATGCTTATGATATGTTGTTTCTATTTTGTCAAGTCTGTCTCTTTCTGTTGCTCAACTATATATGTTGCATATCATCGACTCATGTGATGATGCAGGTGCATAGATCATCGATGGCGAAGAAGTGCTACGCTAGGAGTATATATACGATGAGTGGCCGGAGTGTCAGGCCCAGGTGTTGTCGGTTTCCGGTTTCCGAGCGACAGGCAGTAGTTAGTTTAGGTTCACGCTAATGCGAGAGAGGGATACGAACTCATATACTCAAAGTGATAGCTCTTCTCGCGTATACCATTGTTTAGATGGATGACGATGTATTTGCAAGTAATCAAGGACTTGTATCACTATTTTCGAGATGATGACGAGAGACCACTTTGTGTTGGATGATGATTATGATGAGACTATTTGTATGTATATGCTAAGATTACATTCGTGGTCTCGCAGGCATTTGTATGTGTATCATGATGACATTTCTATGTGCTAAAGATTCTTCTATAAAGCCTGTTCGAATACAAAACAAATATGCCCAAAAAAACAAAAAAACCTGTTAAATTAGCAGTAGCGAGTGTATAAAAGTTAGCAGCAGTGCCGTGATAGCAGTAGCGCGTCGTTGCAAAGGGCGCTAGAGCTACTAGCAGTAGCGAGCTCCCAATAACTGCGCTGCTGCTACACTTGTGTAGCAGTAGCGCCGGTGACCACGTGCTACTACTATATGTTAGCGGTAGCGCCTTATTAGTAGTGCCCCTCCCCGCGCTACTGATACACCTAAAACCCGCGCTGCTGCTAGCCTTTTCCCTAGTAGTGGGGGGGGGGTAGAGTTTGAAATTTGCCCTATAGTCCCAGTTTGTGTCTCCAACCGGGACTATAGGTCAAACCCCTTTAGTACCGGTTCGTGGCACGAACCGGTACTAAAGGTTAGCCCTTTAGTACCGGTATGTGCCACGACCCGGTACTAAAGGTGATCGCGGGGCCCCGGCCTAACGCCAGCCTGCCACCACCCCTTTAGTACATGTTCGTGGCACGAACCGGTATTAAAGGTTCAAAACGAACCGGCATTAATGCATAGCCGTTCGAACCGGCACTAATGATACCATTAGTACCGGGCCAAAATCGAACCGGGACTAATGTGTCTCACATTAGGTCCTTTTCTACTAGTGCCTATGCAAATTTTGGAAGCATGACATGTGAGCACGAAACATATAATTGACTGCTTGAAACTAATTTACTGCTTGAAACAATGAAAAGTCAGTAATAGTTACCTTCATGAACTGCTCCCTGCTCAAGGTAAGTCGTTGCTTCTGCGCTTGAGTTTTGGTCATCTTTTGATGAAGGTAGGTGTGGTAGTACTGCGAGACAGCAACCCAGTGCACCTCGTACTGCAACTGACGATCTTTCTTCTTCGCAGCCGCCAGCAAGACCACGTCCGTTTTGGCCTTGTGCTCGTCAAGAACTCTATAGAGTTGTTGCAATCATGCATAAAACCAGAAGAAAACAAGGCATGAGTGAAGGAAATATGCCCTAGAGGAAATAATAAAATTATTATTTATTTCCTTATTTCATGGTAAATGTTTATTATTCATGCTAGAATTGTATTAACCGGAAACTTAGTACATGTGTGAATACATAGACAAATAGAGTGTCACTAGTATGCCTCTACTTGACTAGCTCGTTGAATCAAAGATGGTTAAGTTTCCTAGCCATATACATGAGTTTTCATTTGATTAACGGGATCCCATAATTAGAGAATGATGTGATTGACTTGACCCATTCCGTTAGCTTAGCACTTGATCATTTAGTATATTGCTATTGCTTTCTTCATAACTTATACATGTTTCTATGACTATGAGATTATGCAACTCCCGAATACCGGAGGAACAATTTGTGTGCTACCAAACGTCACAATGTAACTAGGTGATTATAAAGGTGCTCTACAGGTGTCTCTGATGGTACTTGTTAAGTTGGCATAGATCAAGATTAGGATTTGTCACTTTGATTGTCGGAGGTATCTCTGGGCCCTCTTGGTAATGCACATCACTATAAGCCTTGCAAGCAATGTGACTAATGAGTTAGTTGCGGGATGATGCATTACGCAACGAGTAAAGAGACTTGCCAGTAATGAGATTGAAGTAGGTATTGAGATACCGACGATCAAATCTCGGTCAAGTAACATACCGATGACAAAGGGAACAACGTATGTTGTTATGCGGTTTGACCGATAAAGATCTTCGTAGAATATTTGGGAGCCAATATGACCATCCAGGTTCCACTTTTGGTTATTGACCGGAGACGTGTCTCAGTCATGTCTACATAGTTCTCGAACCTGTAGGGTCCGCACACTTAACGTTCGATGACGATTTGTATTATGAGTTATGTGATTTGATGACCGAAGTTTGTTCGAAGTCCCACATGAGATCGGGGACATGACGAGGAGTCTCTAAATGGTCGAGCCGTAAAGATCTATGTATTGTAAGGCTATATTCGGACATCAAAAAGGTTCCGAGTGATTCGGGTATTTTTCGGAGTACCGGAGAGTTACGGGAATTCGCCGGGAGAAGTATTGGGCCTTATTGGGCCACACAAGAATAGAGGAGGCAGGCCAAAGGGAAGGAGGCGCCCCCTGGGTCCGAATTCGACTAGGGGAATGGGGGCGGCGCCCCCCTGCCCTTTCCTACTCCCTCTCTCTTTCCCTCTTTCTTCTCTTCTACTCCGGAAAGGAAAAGGGGAATCCTACTAGGACTTGGGAGTCCTAGTAGGACTTCCCACACTTGGCGCGTCACCTCTAGGGCCGGCCTCCTCCTCCTCCCTCCTTTATATACGTAGGCAGGGGACGCCCTAAAGGCACAACCGATAATCTCTTAGCCGTGTGCGGTGCCCCGCTCCACAGTTACACACCTCGATCATACCGTTGTGGAGCTTAATTAGGCGAAGCCCTGCGCCAGTAGCATCATCATCACCGTCACCACGGCTTCGTGCTGACGGAACTCACCCTCGGCCTCAACTGGATCAAGAGTACGAGGGACATCATCGATCTGAACATGTGCTGAACGCAGAGGTGATGTATGTTCGGTACTTGGATTGGTCGGATCGTTAAGACGTTCGACTACATCAACCACATTGTCATAACGCTTCCGCTTTTGGTCTATGAGGGTACGTAGACACACTCTCCCCTCTTGTTGCTATGCATCACCATGATCTTGCATGTGTGTAGGATTTTTTTTAAATTTGCTATGTGAAAAAGCTTCAACCTGATAAAGCTCGAACCCAAATCTGAGAAGTGCATCTTCATAGGATACCCAAAGGAAACTGTTGGGTACACATTCTATCACATATCCGAAGGCAAGATATTCGTTGCTAAGAATGAATCCTTTCTAGAGAAGGAGTTTCTCTCGAAAGAAGTGAGTGGGAGGAAAGTAGAACTTGATGAGGTAACTGTACCTTCTCCCTTATTGGAAAGTAGTTCATCACAAAAATCAGTTCCCGTGATTCCTACACCAAGTAGTGAGGAAGCTAATGATGATAATCATGAAACTTCAGATCAAGTTACTACATAACCTCGTTGGTCTTCCAGAGTATAGTCTGCACCAGAGTGGTACGGTAATCCTATTCTGGAAGTCATGTTACTAGACCATGATGAACCTATGAACTATGAGGAAGCGATGATGAGCCCAGATTCCGCAAAATGGCTTGAGGCCATGAAATCTGAGATGGGATCCATGTATGAGGACAAAGACTTTGGTGGACTTGACCGATGATCGGCAAGCCATATTAAATAAATGGATCTTCAAGAGGAAGACGAACACTCATAGTAGTGTTACTATCTGCAAAGCTCGACTAATCACAAAAGGGTTTTTTGACAAGTTCAAGGTGTTGACTACAATGAGATTTTCTCAACTGTAGCGATGCTTAAATCCGTTCGAATCATGCTTGCAGTTGCGATATTTTATGAAATCTGGCAAATGGATGTCAAAATGGCATTCCTTAAATGGATATTTCTTAAAGAAAAGTTGTATATGATGCAACCAGAAGGTTTTGTAAATCCTAAAGGTACTAACAAGGTGTGCAAACTCCAGCGACCCATCTATGGACTGGTGCAAGCATCTCGGAGTTGGAATATACGCTTTGATGAGTTGATCAAAGCATATAGTTTTATACAGACTTGCGGTCAAACCTGTATTTACAAGAAAGTGAGTGGGAGCACTACATCATTTCTAGAAAGCATAAAGGAGTGTTTAAAAGGAGTTTTTCAAAGAAAGACCTCGGTGAAGCTGCTTACACATTGAGCATCAAGATCTATAGAGATAGATCACGACGCTTGTTAAGATTTTCAAATGAGTACATACCTTGATAAGATTTTGAAGTAGTTCAAAATGGAACAGTCAAAGAAGGAGTTCTTGCCTGTGTTGCAAGGTGTGAAGTTGAGTAAGACTCAAAACCCGACCATGGCAGAAAATAGAAAGAGAATGAAAAGTCATTCCCTATGCTTCAGTCATAGGTTCTATAAAGTATTCTATGTGGTGTACCAGACCTATTGTGTACCTCACCAGGAGTTTGGCAAGAGGGTACAATAGTGATCTAGGAGTAGATCACTAGACATCGGTCAAAATTATCCTTAGTGGAATAAGGAAATATTTCTCAGTTATGGAGGTGATAAAGAGTTCATCGTAAAGAGTTACGTCGATGCAAGCTTTGAAACCGATCTGGATGACTCTAAGTCTCGATCTAGATACATATTGAAAGTGGGAGCTATTAGCTAGAGTAGTTCCGTGCAGAGCATTGTAGACATAGAAATTTGCAAAATACACATATGGATCTGAATGTGGCATACCCGTTGACTAAACTACTCTCACAAGCAAAACATGATCACACCTTAGTACTCTTTGGGTGTTAATCACATGACGATGTGAACTAGATTACTGACTCTAGTAAACACTTTGAGTGTTGGTCACATGGCGATGTGTTAATCACATGGTGATGTGAACTATTGGTGTTAAATCACATAGCGATGTGAACTAGATTATTGACTCTAGTGCAAGTGGGAGACTGAAGGAAATATGCCCTAGAGGCAATAATAAAGTTATTATTTATTTCCTTATTTCATGATAAATGTTTATTATTCATGCTAGAATTGTATTAACCGGAAACTTAGTACATGTGTGAATACATAGACAAACAGAGTGTCACTAGTATGCCTCTACTTGACTAGCTCGTTGAATCAAAGATGGTTAAGTTTCCTTGCCATAGACATGTGTTGTCATTTGTTTAATGGGATCAAATCTTTAGAAAATGATGTGATTGACTTGACCCATTCCGTTAGCTTAGCACTTGGTCGTTTAGTATATTGCTATTGCTTTCTTCATGACTTATACATGTTCCTATGACTATGAGATTATGCAACTCCCGAATACCGAGGAACACTTTGTGTGCTACCAAACATCACAACGTAACTGGGTGATTATAAAGGTGCTCTACAGGTGTCTCCGATGGTACTTGTTAAGTTGGCATAGATCAAGATTAGGATTTGTCACTCCGATTGTCGGAGACGTATCTCTGGGCCCTCTCGGTAATGCACATCACTATAAGCCTTGCAAGCAATGTGATTAATGAGTTAGTTGCGGGATGATGCATTACGGAATGAGTAAAGAGACTTGCGAGTAACGATATTGAACTAGGTATTGAGATACCGACGATCGAATCTCGGGCAAGTAACATACCGACGATAAAGGGAACAACGTATGTTGTTATGCGGTTTGACCAATAAAGATCTTCGTAGAATATGTGGAAGCCAATATGAGCATCCAGGTTCTGCTATTGGTTATTAACCAAAGACGTGTCTCGGTCATGTCTACATAGTTCTCGAACCCATAGGGTCCGCACACTTAACGTTCAATGACGATTTGTATTGTGAGTTATGTGATTTGATGACCGAAGTTTGTTCAGAGTCCCGGATGAGATCGGGAACATGACGAGGAGTCTTGAAATGGTTGAGTCATAAAGATCGATATATTGGAAGGCTATATTCGGACATCGCAAAGGTTCCGAGTGATTCGGGTAGTTTTCGGAGTACTGGAGAGTTACGGGAATTCGCCCTGAGAAGTATTGGGCCATACGGGAATAGAGGAGGTAGGCAAAGGCCAAAGGGAAGGAGCCCCCCCCCATGGGTCCGGATTGGACTAGGGGAAAGGGGGCGGCGCCCCCCTTGCCCTTTCCTACTCCCTCTCTCTTTCCCTCTTTCTTCTCTCCTACTCCAGAAAGGAAAAGGGGAATCCTACTAGGACTTGGGAGTCCTAGTAGGACTCCCCACACTTGGCGCGCCCCCTCTAGGGCCGGCCTCCTCCTCCTCCCTCCTTTATATACACAGGCAGGGACACCCCAAAGGCATAACAGAATATCTCTTAGCCGTGTGCGGTGCCCCCCTCCATAGTTACACACCTTGATCATACTGTTGGGGAGCTTAGGCGAAGCCCTGCGCCGGTAGCATCATCATCACTTTCACCACGCCGTCGTGCTGACGGAACTCACCCTTGGCCTCAACTTGATCAAGAGTACGAGGGACGTCATCGAGCTGAATGTGTTCTGAATGCGGAGGTGCCGTCGTTCGGTACTTGGATCGGTCAGATCGTGAAGACGTACGACTACATCAACCGTGTTGTCATAACACTTCCGCTTTCGGTCTACGAAGGTACGTAGACACACTCTCCCCTCTCGTTGCTAAGCATCACCATGATCTTGCATGTGCGTAGGATTTTTTTTTGAAATTACTACGTTCCCCAACAATGAGTTGAGTGATTCAATGATAAACTATGAACGAAACTGAAGCCAAGTGATTCAGAAGAGAACTTACCCAAAATTTGGTGATCATGGCCTTAGCGGTCGTTCCGTACTCCGTGTGGCTGTAAGCCTCGTAGTGGGACCAGCTCGTGGCCAAAACCCACAGCTCCGGGTCCCTCTCTGGCAACGGGCAGAATAGACCCGGCCAAAACTCCTTCAACAGGACAGTGATAAGGCCGTTCGGTTTACGGCCCTTTCCGTGAAGGATCCAGTTCCTGCAAAAGAATCAAAGGATTGCCATGTGTACAATGAGAAAATGTTGTCATGTGTTGAAAATATGATTGAGAGGCACTTACTCTGTCCCCGCAGGTTCAATGAGCCACTTGTGTGCCTCAATAGAAAGTGGTGTAGGTACTCCGGTAGTACCATGCAGCCACCCCTTCGGAGCACCCGGCGGCAAGTCACCCCATAACTCGGGGTCAACCTCCCCTCCACCACCCTCCTCGCCCTCCTCCTCCTCACCCTCCTCGGCCTCCTCCTCCTCGCCCTCAGGAACATACTCCTCCTCCTCAGACTCAGAAGGTGCCTCAATATAGGAGGGCATTGAAGAAGACCCTCCTATTTCGGTCACGACCTGGAGTTTTTTGCCCCGGGTGCCACTCCCCCACCACCTCCTCCTCCTCTAGGGGCTCTCCCCCAGCCCCTCCTCCTCTAGGGTCTCCTCCCCTGATCCCTCAACCTCCCTATGAGGTGTCATCATCGCGTAGTTGGGAGGGAACCTTGTGGGCTCGTCCACTCCGAGTAAGTGATTTGCATTTATTGAGAAAACCGGCGCCGCTGGACTTGCCCATGATTAGCAAACCTGCATTAACAAGAGAATAAACAATTAGTAAGGATATCAAATAAACAAGCATATGGAAAAGAACATTAATAACAGAAAGGTGCAAAGGTATTACCTCATCCACTCATCCTCAACTTCCTTGATGTTGTGCAATATATAGAACATGGCATCCTCCCACTCATCTCGTGGCATGATATAAGGTGTCGAGCATCTAGCCCCGCCACCTTGATCGATGAATAGAGGCAGCTTGGGTTTATACTTGGGTTCTTCTGTATTGTATCGAGACACCTTATTGTGCAGCGTGGGAACATGGTCCGGATAGTACGCTGTCCTGAGGTCTGCCACCTCCTCTAGGAAAACTGCCTCAGCTATGGAAGCTTCAATCTTAGCTTTGTTTCCACATTTCTGTCTCAGATGCTTGTTCTGTCTCTCAGGGCCATACCGCCAACAATTCTGCACAGGGCCCCCCAACAATACCTCGTTTGCGAGGTGTAAAATGAGATGTGTCGTCGGAGTAAAGAAGCCTGGCGGGAAGATCTTCTCTAGCTTGCATATCAACTTCGGTGCCTTCTTATGCATTTCGTTTATCATCTCAGGACATACTTCTTTAGCACAAAGCATGCAGAAGAAATGGCTTAACTCCGCAAGCACACGCCAGACACGCTCGGGAACATAGCTCCGAACCATCACCGGCATAATCCGCTCAATCCATACATGATAGTCATGACTCTTGAGCCCGGTCACTTTGCTCGTTGAAAGATTGACCCACTTACTTATATTCGACGCATAACCATCAGTGAACTTCACGACGTGTTTCAGCCACTTGAGTGCCTCCATCTTATGATCCTTTTTAAGTACGAAGTCAGCATCTGGCTTGAACCAAGATTTTCAACTGCCTATTGGAGGCTGCATGTGTAGACGTGGTCTATCAAAAATATTCTGTCGATTGACTCTAGCATTAACATTATCCTTTGTCTTATCAGGAATGTTGAGGATCGTGCAAAAAAGGGACTCTACGACATTCTTTTCGGTGTGCATCATGTCGATGTTGTATGGAAGTTTGAGGTCCTTAAAATAGGGAAGCTGTGTGAAGGGTAATGTGAGTCCAGTTGTGCGTCTCACCATATCCTTCAAAACATTTTTTTCCTTTACCTTTTCCTTTGCCCTCGCCCTCGCCCTCGTCTTCGCCTGTGGCTTTGCCTTTGCCTTTGCCTTTGCCTTCGTCGGCGGGCTTAAGAGCTTTCAGCTGAGTAAGCACATCTGCACCAGAAAACGTTGGAATCTCGTTTACTTCATGGACAACCTTTTGCCTTTTGTGGAGTTCTTCTTGTCTTCCCTATCAGGATGGTCTGGAGGGAGGAACTGTCGATGCAGGTCAAAGGCAACATACTTTCCACCCTTCTTCAACCAAATGAAAATCAAGTCCTGCATGCACACTGGGCAAGGCATCTTCCCACATGTACATCATCCACAGAATAGGGCATAGCCGGGAAAGTCATGCATGCAATACTGTTGCCAAACTTTCATCAAGAAATTTTTCTGCAGATGCCAGTCATATGTCAACCTCGGGAAGTACCAATAATGGTGCAAATCATCCACCAACTGCTGCATAAACATACTCAAATTCTTCCCCGGATATTCAGGCCTCAGAATTATAAGCGACATGAACATGGTCTTGCATTGCATTATAGCGTCGGGAGGGAGATTGAGCGGAATAACAAATATGGGCCAGCAGTTGTATGGATTAGACGACATACCATATGGATTGAACCCATGACCTGATATAGCAATTCTGACATTCCCAGCCTCGGCTGCTTCCTTCGGGTATTCTATATCGAATGACTTCCATGCTTCACCTTCTGATGGATGTACAATTTTATTTGGATTGTACCTTTTCCCTTACTTGTGCCACTTCATCATTTTGGTAGACTCCTCGGTGATGAAAAGGCGCTGCAGTCTTTTTATAAAATCAAGATACTGAAGAACCTTCACAGGGATTTTTAGCTGCTGCTTCTGACCCTGCTCATCGACCACCTCAATATACCGAGAGGAACCGCACTTCCTACAGTAGTTGTCATTCATATACTCATGCCTAAACAAAAGGCAATTCTTCGGACAAACATGTATTTTCTCATAATCCATGGAGAGCGCTTTCATGATTTTCTTCGTAGCGTACATGGTTTTCGGCGGTTCATGGCCCTCAGGCAGGCTATTAGCCCATACTCCCAGAAATGCTTCGAAGCAACCTCTGCTACAGTCGTACTCAGCCTTGACTTCCATCAGCTGCGAGATGGCATCCAGCATAGAAAGCTTGGCACCCTCATAAAGAGGTTTCTCTGACGAGGCCAAGATATCCAGGAAGGCCTTTGTGGTTTCCTCTGGCTCCTCCGGTTCATTTGCTGAATGTGATGGAGGTGTCGGTTGTGCAGCAAAGACATCATCTAGAAGGTCACTAACCCCATCATCTTCCTAACCAGCGACGCATTGACGTATCACATCCTCTCTACCACGGTCCCGCTGGGCAAAGTTTATCGGCATATTAAAGTTGGGCATAAATCCATGCGTGCGAAGGTGCTTAGTCATCTCACTCTTATATCTGCGCATACGTCTCTTACCTTTGGCACACGGGCATTCTAGCACAATCCTCATTGGACTATGGAATACCTCTTTCAAAAGCACATCAGGTTTCTTGACCCACTCTGTTGTTACTTGATTCCGACGGAAAAATCCACTATACATCCACTGATTATCTACCATCTCTGCTTTATTGGAAGCCACACAAAAAAATTAAGGATTCATTTAACTCACATCAATATTTTATTTTTTACAGGGTTGACGAGAAACGACATTTAATCCACCTACATCTCTAATAGGTAAAGATGGGTCCTAATCCCACCAGAGAATGTGTATATTGAGTGTGTTGTTTATGCTCTACCCCATTCCGAGACAAAATTTTGGCAGCACCTCCCCGCTGTTCTCCAAATACACGTCTCAGCAAAATGCCAAGAGAATGTGCATCCGGAGAACAACGGGGAGGCACCGCCAAAATCTTGTCTCGGAATGAGGTAGAGCATGGACAACGTACCCAATCTACACATCCTCGGGCTGTCTGTGGAAAACACTGGACAATCTGAAAGAGCTGTGGTGATAAATATGCAATTGAATGCATATTTATTGATGCAACCCTTTCGAACAGGAGACGCCTACGTTATGCGACTTGATGTGAAAATTTAATCTACTGACGTGGAAAAAAAGCGGACAAGGTCATGGAATTGTTGCTCACCCTCCGATGTAGATGATGTAGTCGATCAAAGGAGAGGGACGATTGTGGACCAACATCTACAATGTCGACGATCACTCCATGAAGATGGAACACCACAAATCCTGTTAATTACACCGAGTGAAAAAAAATTAGGTCATCACCTCACATTAACCATTGGCACAACATTATGAATCAACATGAAACAACATGTCAAATTGCAAAAAACAAAGCTTCATTAAGTATTTTAGAAACCAAGTGCCTCGAATTGCTTCCATCTAACACTAACTTGACCAAACACAAAACTTACTAATACCCATCAATTCATCCATATTTTAAACTAAGCATCTACAAAATGCAAAACTTGACCAATATCCATCAATCTATACATGCACATATTCAAAAACTTGACCAATATCCATCTATCCATATTTTAAACTAAGTGTCCAAATTCACAAACTTGACCAATATCCATCAATGCATCCATCTATCACAAACTTGACCATCAGTCTATACATGCACATATCCATTCATCACATATCCATCTAAGCACAAAATAAACAGTAACAAAATGCAAAAAATTGAAAAAAATGTCACCGGGGGCGTCTTGGGCGCCGATGCAGCGGGCAACAGGGAGGCCGGGGGGCAGCCACCAGGGAAGGGTGGACGGGGGCTGGCCGGGGGCAGCAGGTCATCGATGTAGGGGGGCCTCCGAGCTCCGGCAGGCACGGGGTCGGGGCAGGACAGGGAGGGCGCAGTGTCGGTGACACATGGGGACAGTGCCGGCGAGAGGTGGCGGGGGGACGGGGGTGGTGGTGGGGTGAGGGGCGGAGAGGGTGGTGGCCGCGGCGGTGCAGAGTCGAGGTGGTGACGGCGGGGCGGCGGCGGCGCCAAAAGGGGGCCGAGAGGGTAGGGATGGAGGCGGGGAGGGGCGAGGGAAGGGGAGTGGCGCGGGTAGAGCAGGTGGAGCGGCGGCAGGCAGGCGGCGGTGGGCGGCGGATGACGCGGGTCGAGACGGGTGGGGCACGGCGCGGGAGAGAGGGGGAATGAGTGTCCAGCCCTGTCCGTGAGTGGATAACGTGATCTATGCCGATGGCATAGCCGTCGTCATAGTTTAGGATGCCACATGGCAAACTATGCAACGGCTATGCCGTCGGCATAGATAGCATCTTTTTTGCAGCAGCAGCATAGATACCATTAGACTTTCATTACAAAAACGGACAATTACTCTAAAACTTTCGGTGCCCGGACACCGGTCCAGTTTCCGGGCACTGAAGGTTTCAGAGTAATCGTCCGTTTTATTTGCAGTCTGCATCCATGTAGACCCGACACGTCTGTTCCCCCCTCTAGGTGTCAACGACGGTGCCGTCCATGAGTGGGTCCACACCCCGGAGACGCGTGAGGCCTCTTCACACATGCCACCACACCACCCCGCATGTATGAGGGCCCGGTGCGACGTTCCGGTGGCATTGCTACCCCCTAGGGCCCCGTCCCGCCTAACCTTGGAGCGGTTGACCACGAGATCTAGCCCTTTGACTTCCCATGGACGGGCTTTGACCAGTGGACCTCTCCACCCCGTTGTGTCAGGTCAGCCCACAGGGACACCTGGGAGCAACATCCGGGCCAAACCCACAGCTACATCACCTCCGTGTAGACCCGACGCGTCCGTTGTCCCCTCCAGGTGCCGGTGGCGCCGCCGCCCATGAGGGAGGCCACACCAAAGAGATGTGTGCCGCCTCTTCAGACATGCCACGACACCACCCCTCATGTAGAGGGCCTGGTGCGACGCTCCGGTGGCATTGCTACCCCCAGGGCCCCCGTCCCGCCTAACCCTGGAGCGGTTGACCATGAGATCTAGCCCTTTGACTTTCCACGAACGGGCTTTGACTAGTGGACCTCTCCACCCGGTTGTGCTAGGTCAGCCCATAGGAACACCTGGGAGCAACATCCAGGCCAAACCCATAGAAACATCCCCTCCGTATAGACCTGACGCATCTGTTTCCCCCCTCCAGGTGCCAGCGGCGGCGCCGTCCGTGACGCGGGTCACAACCCGGAGACGCGGGCCGCCTCTTCAGACATTCTACCACACCACCCCGCATGTATGAGGGCCCGGTGCGACACTCCGGGGGCATTGCTACCCTCCCACGGCCCCCGTCCCGCCTAACCCTAGAGCGGTTGACCATGAGATCTAGCCCTTTGACTTCCGACGGATGGGCTTTGACCAGTGGACCTCTCTACCCGATTGTGTTAGGTCACCCTAGAGGGACACCTTGGAGCAACATCCGGGCCAAACCCGCAGCTACATCACCTCCGTGTAGACCCGACGCGTCCGTTTCCCCCTCCAGGTGCCGGTGGCCGCCCCGTCCGTGAGGGGGGCACACCGAAGAGACGCGTGCCGCCTCTTCAGACATGCCACCACACCACCCCGCATGTATTAAGGCCCGGTGCGACGCTCCGATGGCACTGCTACCCCCAGGGCCCCCGTCTCACCTAATGCTGGTGTGGTTGACCACGAGATCTAGCGCTTTGACTTTCCACGGACGGGCTTTGACCAGTGGACCTCTCCATCCGGTTGTGTTAGGTCAGCCCATAGGAACACCTGGGAGCAACGTCCGGGCCAAACGCACAGCAACATCCCCTCCGTATAGACCCGACACGACCGTTCCCCCTCTAGGTGCCGGCGACGGTGCCGTCCGTGAGGGGGGCCACACCCCGGAGACGCGTGCCGCCTCTTCAGACATGCCACAACACCACCCCACATGTATGATGGCCTGGTGCGACGCTGCGGTGGCATTGCTACCCCCGGGGCCCCCATCCCGCCTAACCATGGAGCAGTTGACCACGAGATCTAAATCTTTGACTTCCCACGGACGGGCTTTGACCAGTGGACCTCTCCACCCGGTTGTGTTAGGTCAGCCCAGAGGGACACCTGGGAGCAACATCCGGGCAAAACCCACAGCTACATCACCTCCATGTAGACCTGACGCATCCGTTTCCCCCTTGAGGTGCCTGCGGCGGCGCCGTCCATGAGGGGGGCTGAGGGAGTCCCGGATTAGGGGGTGTCCGGATAGCCGGACTACCATCATCGGCCGAACTATCTTCGGCCGGACTGTCATGATCATCGACCGGACTCCAAGACTATGAAGATACAAGATTGAAGACTTCGTCCCGTGTCCGGATGGGACTTTCCTTGGCGTGGAAGGCAAGCTTGGCGATACGGATACATAGATCTCCTACTATTGTAACCGACTCTATGTAACCCTAGCCCTCTCCGGTGTCTATATAAACCGGATGGCTCTAGTCCGTAGGACATAACAACAACCATTACAATCATACCATAGGCTAGCTTCTAGGGTTTAGCCTCCTTGATCTCGTGGTAGATCCACTCTTGTAAACATCCACAATATCAATATCAATCAAGCAGGACGTAGGGTTTGACCTCCATCAAGAGGGCCCGAACCTGGGTAAAACATCGTGTCCCTTGTCTCCTGTTACCATCCGCCTAAACGCACAGTTCGGGACCCCCTACCCGAGATCCGCCGGTTTTGACACCGACATTGGTGCTTTCATTGAGAGTTCCTCTGTGTCGTCACCGATAGGCTTGATGGCCTCTTCAATCGACAACGACGCAGTCCTGGGTGAGACTTTTCTCCCCGGACAGATGTTCGTATTCGGAGGCTTCGCACTGCGGGCCAACTCACTTGGCCATCTGGAGCAGATCGAAAGCTACACCCCTGGCCGTCAGGTCAGGTTTGGAAGCCTAAACTTCACGGCTGATATCCGCGGGGACTTGATCTTTGATGGATCTGAGCCACAGCCGAGCATGCCGCGCTGGCACGATGGGTACGACCTAACTCTGCCGCCAGACAGCACCTTGGAGGCCGCACACGAATCCGCTCCGACCCATAGTCCGGAGCCGATCGCTCAGATCAAGGATGGATGGCTGGACACCGCCTCGGGAGCTGCAACTTCTATGGCGATGGAGCCGAACACTTACCTTGTCCCGCATAAAGCTCATGACTCCGAGGTGTCGGACTCTCTGCCGGACTCCGAACCTCCTGCGCCCCTGCCAGTCGAATTCGACTGGGCGCCGATCATGGAATTCACCGCTGCGGACATCTTTCAGCACTCACCCTTTGGTGATATCTTAAATTCGCTGAAGCATCTCTCGCTATCCGGAGAGCCCTGGCCGAACTACGGCCAGGATGGTTGGGACGCGGACGACGAAGAAATTCAGAGCCCACCCACCACCCACTTCGTAGCCACCGTCGACGATCTAACCGACGTACTCGACTATGACTCCGAAGACATCGACGGTATGGACGACGATGCTGGAGACTATCAAGAACCAGTGCCTACAGGACAATGGAAGACCACCTCGTCATACGACATATATATGGTGGACACCCCAAAAGATGGGGACGACGAAGAAGCAACGGAGGCCGATTCCTTAAAAGAAACAGCCCAAGCGCCGACATCAGCGGCGCCGCTCTAAATCCCGCCACAGCAAGAATAGAGATTCCGGCACAGGAGATAATAACACCCCAGAGAGTGCCGAAGACAACCCCGTCCAGCACGATCCAGCACATGAGGAGGCAGAAGCAAGCCCTCACGAGAGGGCGGCAGACGAAGAGGTCGAGGACGATAATTACTTACCTCCCTCCGGAGACGAGGCAAGCCTCGACGACGAAGAATTGGTCGTGCCTGAGGATCCCGTCGAACAAGAGCGTTTCAGACGTAGGCTAATGGCCATGGCAAACAGCCTAAAGAAAAAGCAGCAACAGCTTCAAGCTGATCAAGACCTACTGGCCGACAGATGGACCGAGGTCCTCGCGGCCGAAGAGTATGAACTCGAACGCCCCTCCAAAAGTTACCCAAAACGCAAGTTGCTCCCCCGACTAGAGGAGGAAGCGAACAAACCTGCATCACCAGCGCACAATACGGCAGACCGACCACCTCGTGGCCGCGACAGAGAGGCGTGCAAGCCCTCCACCAAAACCGTACCCCGGCACCGCTCAAAAAGCATGAAGCCACGGGGGAACGCGCCAGACTTGCGGGATATATTGGAGGACAAGGCAAGACAATCCAGATCTATCTATGGATCACGTGGGCGCCCCAAGACCCACGACGAATACCGTCGCGCCGGATACAACTACTCCGGCCGGGCCGAACACAGCAGACAACGCTCTCTCGAGCTACGTCGCGATATTGCTCAATACAGAGGCGCCGCGCACCCACTATGCTTCACTGACGAAGTAATGGATCATCAAATCCCTGAAGGGTTTAAACCCGTTAATATCGAATCCTACGATGGCACAACAGACCCCGTGGTTTGGATTGAGGATTATCTCCTCCATATACATATGGCCCGCGGCGACGATCTTCACGCCATCAAATATCTCCCGCTCAAGCTTAAAGGACCAGCTCAGCATTGGCTTAACAGCCTGCCCGCAGAGTCAATTGGATGCTGGGAAGACCTGGAAGCCGCATTCCTCGACAACTTCCAGGGCACGTATGTGCGACCACCGGACGCAGATGACCTAAGCCACATAATCCACCAACCAGACGAATCGGCCAGGCAATTCTGGACACGGTTCTTAACAAAGAAAAATCAAATTGTCGACTGTCCGGATGCAGAGGCCCTCGCGGCCTTCAAACATAACATCCGCGACGAGTGGCTGGCCCGACACCTAGGACAGGAAAAGCCGAAATCCATGGCAGCCCTCACATCACTCATGACCCGCTTCTGTGCGGGAGAGCATAGCTGGCTAGCTCGCAGCAACAACCTCAGCAAAAACGCTGGCAGTCCGGATACCAAGGACCGCAATGGCAGGTCGCGTCGAAACAAAAACAAATGCCACATTAACGGTGACAGCAATGAGGATACGGCAGTCAATGCCGGATTCCGAGGCTCCAAGCCCGGTCAACGGCCATTCAAAAGAACCACTCCGGGCCCGTCCAATTTGGACCGAATACTCGACCGCTCCTGTCAAATACATGGAACCCCCGAAAAGCTAGCTAACCACACCAACAGAGATTGTTGGGTATTCAAGCAGGCAGGCAAATTAATCGCCGAAAACAATGACAAGGGGCTACACATCGATGATGAGGAAGAGACCCGGCCGCCGAACAATAGAGGACAAAAGGGATTCCCCCCTCAAGTTCGGACGGTAAACATGATATACGCAACGCATATACCTAAGAGGGAGCGGAAGCGTGCACTAAGGGACGTATACGCGATGGAGCCAGTCGCCCCAAAATTCAACCCATGGTCATCTTGCCCGATCACTTTCGATCGAAGAGACCATCCGACCAGTATCCGCCATGGAGGATTCGCCACATTGGTTTTAGACCCAATCGTCGATGGATTTCACCTCACGAGAGTCCTGATGGACGGCGGCAGTAGCCTGAACCTGCTTTATCAGGATACAGTGCGAAAGATGGGCATAGACCCTTCAAGGATTAAACCTACAAAGACAACCTTCAAAGGCGTCATACCAGGTGTCGAGGGCAGTTTTACAGGCTCAGTTACACTGGAAGTGGTCTTCGGATCCCCGGATAATTTCCGAAGCGAGGAGTTAATCTTCGACATAGTCCCATTCCGCAGTGGCTATCACGCTCTGCTCGGACGAACCGCGTTCGCAAAATTCAACGCGGTGCCGCATTATGCATACCTTAAGCTCAAGATGCCAGGCCCTCGTGGAGTCATCACGGTCAATGGAAACACGGAACGCTCCCTCCGAACGGAGGAACATACAGCGGCTCTCGCGGCAGAAGTACAGAGCAGCCTTTTAAGGAAATTTTCGAGTCCGGCCGTTAAACGACCGGACACGCCAAACGCGCCCGGAGCAACATCAACCAAGACCACCTGGCACATTCCGATCACGCGTAGCAATCGGCCTCAACCCCAGCCCTCGCACAATTAACTCTGTCCGGCGGCGAACCTGCCGAACTCATGATGCAACAGCCAAGGAGGGACAAAGGCTGCGACGAACACTCAGGTGGTCTCCATTACGAGCATTAAATTTGTTAAATACACCATTCCGCGGCCTACCCCTCGAGGGAGACGCCTTTAATTCGTCCAATCCCTTGCTTTCCGCACTATTTGTATCATTCCGCACTCATAGCAAATCTTCTCGAATAAAATGCAGCACTTTTTGCCCATAATTGCATTACCTTATATATATACATGTTCATTTACGACATGTTGCATCCGTACATTTTGGTACGGCCAAACACACCAGGGGCTTATGTTCCCCGCATTATGGTGTGATAAAGTCCGCACACTTTCACAAGTGTGGCACCCCGAACTTATAGCATTATATGAATCGGCTCCGAATCATGTCTTGGGTCAATAGTTGGGTTTGCCCGGCTCCCATGTTTGGCACCTTACGTTCCGTTCTATCGGCTAAGGTAGCACTGGGAGAACCACTGCGATTGCGCCCCGGTTGAGCCGGGTTAACGCCTCAGTGGAGAAAGCTAAAACTGACTGTCAAGATAAGGCGAGAGACTGGTCGCTATTCGAGAGGTCTTTTCGGGTCCTTAAAGACCTATGCCGCTTCGATCGAAGTACCGGATAATGTCCGACAAAGGTGTGGATAGCGCCCCGAATTCGTCCTTCCGAATACTAGGGGCTTCGCCGAAATTTAAAATTATAGAATTCTATGGCTAAGTGGGAGTGTTCAAGCACTATAAGTCCGGTTGCCTTGTTCGTTGTGTTGAGCGCCTCCCTAGATGGACCCAAAAATGGGAACAAGAGTGCTCAAGTTTATCCCGAACACCCCAGCACTCGTGGCATGGGGGCTGAAGCCGACGACTTGCCATCTCTCAGATTTAATAAACGGCTGCATAGAAGGTAATATTTTAAATTAACAAGTGTTGCTTAGTGCATATGAACAAAGTTTTCAGCGCACAGGATAACACATTGCGAATTTACTCAATAATTACATCCCTGGGGCACTCATCCGCAATCTTGCGGGCACCCTTCAGGACAATCTTATAGTACATCTCGGGCGTACGATATTCCTTGCCCGCT
The DNA here is from genome assembly GCF_018294505.1 of Triticum aestivum. Lineage (NCBI taxonomy): Eukaryota > Viridiplantae > Streptophyta > Magnoliopsida > Poales > Poaceae > Triticum > Triticum aestivum. The sequence goes on from NC_057810.1 coordinate 48,580,603, forward strand.
GGTGGCGCGTCAGTGATTAGCTTCTCCGCATCCAGCTTGCCCCAATGCACCTTTGCGCGGGCAAGGGCCCGATGAGCACCTTCAATACAGGCGGAGCGCTTGATAACCTCCACCCAGGGGCACGCATCCACCAACCGTCGCACGAGGCCAAAGTAGCTCCTAGGCATGGCCTCTCCAGGCCACAGCCGGACTATGAGGCCCTTCATGGCCTGCTCGACGACCTTGTGGAGCTCGACCAGCTGCTTCAGCTGGTCACTAGGGGGCACCGGATGGCCGGCCTCAGCATACTGGGACCAGAAGACCTTCTCCGTTGAGCTCCCCTCCTCGGCTCGGTAGAATGCGGCGGCATCAGACACGCTGCGAGGCAGATCTGCAAACGCCCCTGGAGAGCTCCGAATTCGGGTAAGTAACACGTAATTTACATTCACATGCTTGCTTTGCATGGAAAATGCCTTACCCGCCGCTATCTTCCTCACCAACTCAATCTCCTGAAGGGACTTATGGGCATCGGCCTTGGCAGTTTTGGCACTTTCGAGAGCCGAGGCAAGCTCGGACTCTCGAGTCTTTGAGTCACGCTCCAAACTCTCATGCTTTTCCATGAGAGCCTGGAGCTCTTGCCGAACCACCGCCACCCGCGCCTCCTGCTTTTCTCGCTCTGCCCGTTCCGCGGCTGCATTGCGTTCGGCCGCGGACACGGCCTCCTTCAGGGTTGCCACCTCGTTCGTGGCCCCTGCAGTACCCATGTTATCCTTGTTATTTTTTGTTGCAACCTAAATCCTTTTCTGTAAGGTACAAGTTCAAAGAGGTGTTGCTCACCTTCTTTGTCCTGGAGCTGCTTCTTGGCGCGGCCGAGCTCTTGCTTGGACCGCTCGTGCTCCTGCTTCAAAGCACCGACCTCCGCAGTCAGTGCGGCAGAGGTCAGCAGCGCAGCCTGCAACCCATATTGACATAATTTTTTAGCAACCCTGCATATATCTTCTTTTTTTAGATCCTCAGTCCGGCTTTTCTTTTCGAACACCGAACCGAGCATCAGGGGCTACTGTCTATGTGGTATTACATTGCATATTTTTAACTTCTTACCTCAAAGCCTGATAGAAGGCTATTGCGGGCTTCGGTCAGCCCGATCTTGGCAAGCTGTACCTTCTGAATCACCGCACTCATAATAGTGCGGTGTTCTTCCTCGATGGAAGCGCTCTGCAGCGCCTCCAACAAATTTTTCGGTGCCTCCGGTTGGACGGAAGCTGCCGGCGTCACGGTCTTGCCCTTCGTGCGAAGGGGCCGCCGGCCGGACTCCGGAACCACTGCGGGTTCTGATGTGGAGTCCGGTGCAAAGTCCGGGAGGCCGCCTTGTGGCGCCTCTGGAGCCTCCCCCTGATGGGTCCCTTCTTGGGATCCCACCTCGGTGTCCTCGGTGTCGCGAGGGGTGGAGGCGGTCGGGATGGAGTCTACATCCGAGGGAGTCAACGACCCGCTCGATGAAGCGGGGAGATCATCATTGGCCGGACTATAGGCAGCATGCGGCATCAGAATGACACTATGTGACGCAGAAAAAGAAATTATAAATCATTCAGGAATCCGGATACTTACGATCTCGCCGGAGGCCTGGCCCTTGAAGGCCATTCTTCCTCGCCAACGTTGATGTTGGCGGAGTTGTCCGGGGGAATAGTCCTTCCCCTCTTGGACCCTTTGGCCTCCCCTGTTGGGGAAGCCTTCCTCTTCCTCTCTCCCTCCTCTGGGAGAGAGTCCTCTTTCTCCTCCTCGTTTTCGGGGGAGGAGTCCGCCCCGGAGTCGTCGGACACCTGAAAACGGGAACACTTTCGAGCACCCGTGGCCTCCTTCTTGGCCTCCTTCTCTGGCACCACGTGCGGTGCCGGAACCAGCAGCCTCGCTAGATGGGCGTCTACTGGGTTTTCTGGCATAGGAGCCGGGCAGATAATCTGCTCCGCCTTCCTCATCAGTCCTGTCAAAGGAAAAGGGGAAATTAAAACCCGCATAGAGTCAAACTATGAAAAGCAAGTGTCCCGTAAAGGGGTAGAATCACTTACCTCGTCGGCTTGACGCTGCGAGCGAAATCCGCGATCTTCAGTCGCGGATGCGGGGGCTTCGGCGCCCTTAAACAGCACCCTCCAGGCACCTTCGTACGTCGTGTCGAAGAGCCCGCTCAGCGCTTGGTGCTGTTCCGGATCGAACTCCCACAGATTGAATGCCCGGTCCTGGCATGGGAGAATCCGGCGGACGAGCATGACTTGGACCACGTTAACCAGCCTGAGCTTCTTCACCAGCTTCTGGATACAGGCTTGGAGTCCCGTCAGCTCCTCCGAACTACCCCACAGCAAGCCCTTCTCTTTCCAGGAGGTGAGCTGCGTGGGGATACCAGATCTGAACTCGGGGGCCGCCGCCCACGTAGGGTCGCGCGGCTCGGTGATATAGAACCACCCCGATTGCCACCCCTTGACGGATTCCACGAAGGCCCCTTCGAACCAAAGGACGTTGGGCATCTTGCCCAACATGGCGCCTCCGCACTCCGCTTGAGTGCCCTTCACTACCTTCGGCTTGACATTGAAGGTCTTGAGCCACAAGCCGAAGTGGGGCTGGATGCAGAGGAAGGCCTCGCACACGACGATAAACGCCGAGATGTTGAGGATGAAGTTCGGCGCCAGATCATGGAAATCCAGGCCATAGTAGAACATGAGCCCCCGGACAAAGGGGTGAAGTGGAAAGCCCAGTCCGCGGAGGAAGTGGGGAAGAAAAACGACCCTCTCATGGGGCCTGGGGGTGGGGATGAGCTGCCCCTCGTCGGGCAGCCGGTGCGCGATGTCGCCGGACAGGTAGCCGGCGCTGCGCAGTCTTTCGATGTGCTCCTCCGTAACGGAGGAGGTCATCCACTTGCCTCCTGCTCCAGACATGACTAGGGAAGGTTGAGACGAGATGTGCGGGCTTGGGCGCTGGAGCTCGAGTGCGCGGAGATGGATAAGCAAAGGAGGAAGAAGGCGTAGGTGAAAAGGTGAATCCTTATCCCTTATATGGGCGGGCGAAGTCTACGCGTCCCCCACCGGCCTGGTAAAACTCGCTTATCCCCCAAGCGTCACCATCAATGGCGCGGTTGGGTTACCCATGTCCGTATTGATGAGAATCCCGGATTAAGGGGGAACACGATCTCTGCTTCGACAAGACGTGCCAAGGAAACCGCTTCGCTAAATGCACTGAGGTGGTAGAGTAAAAAACGATTCAAGTAATGGCTTGGTAGTGGCGTGACGTCATGCCGCAAAAAAAGTCAGCAGGTTGAACTTGTGTATATATTATTCTCTCTACGGTGGGAATGTGGAATTTATTTTGCAGAGCCGGACACTATCCTGGTGTTCACAATCTTCTATCATTCGGAGGAGGAACCCGCCTTGCAATGCCAAGCAATATACGCGCCGGACTTATCGTCATTGAAGCCTGGTTCAGGGGCTACTGAGGGAGTCCCGGATTAGGGGGTGTCCGGATAGTCGGACTACCATCATCGGCCGAACTATCATCGGCCGGACTATCATCATCATCGACCGGACTCCAAGACTATGAAGATACAAGATTGAAGACTTCGTCCCGTGTCCGGATGGGACTTTCCTTGGCGTGGAAGGCAAGCTTGGCGATACGGATACGTAGATCTCCTACTATTGTAACCGACTCTATGTAACCCTAGCCCTCTCCGGTGTCTATATAAACCGAATGGCTCTAGTCCGTAGGACATAACAACAACCATTACAATCATACCATAGGCTAGCTTCTAGGGTTTAGCCTCCTTGATCTCGTGGTAGATCCACTCTTGTAAACATCCACAATATCAATATCAATCAAGCAGGACGTAGGGTTTTACCTCCATCAAGAGGGCCCGAACCTGGGTAAAACATCGTGTCCCTTGTCTCCTGTTACCATCCGCCTAGACGCACAGTTCGGGACCCCCTACCCAAGATCCGCCGGTTTTGACACCGACAGGGGCCACACCCCGGAGACGCGTGCCACCTCTTCATACATGCCACAACACCACCCTGCATGTATGAGGGCCTGGTGCGACGCTTCGGTGGCATTGCTACCCACAGGGCCCCCGTCCCGCCTAACCCTAGAGCGATTAACCATGAGATCTAGCCCTTTGACTTCCCACAGACGGGCTTTGACCAGTGGACCTCTCCACTCAGTTGTGTTAGGTCAGCCTAGAGGGACACCTGGGAGCAACATCCGGGCCAAACCCACAGCTACATCACCTCTGTGTAGACCCGACGCGTCCGTTTCCCCCCTCCAGGTGCCGGCGGCGGCGCCGTCCGTGTGGGGGGCCACACCCTGGAGACGCGTGCCGCCTCTTCAGACATGCCACCACACCACCCGGTTCTGGTAGGTCATCCCATATAAACACTTGGGAGCACCGTCCCCTCCGTATAGACCCGATGCGGCTGTTTCCCCCCTCCAGTTGTCGGTCGACGGCGGCGGCGCCGTCCGTGAGGGGTGTCACACCCCTCCGTATAGAATCGAAAATTAAGGTATTTATACTTATATTAACACGTTCTACATGTAAGTTAATTAAATAATAATACATAAAAGAACAAAAAAAATATGTGAGATGCAAAAAAAATCTATGCCGTCGGCATAGATGAGGCTAGGGGCCGATGGCCGGTGCGCCGCGGATCGGTGACGTGGCATCTATGCCGACGGCAGCCGTCGGCATTGGTGGTGGTCGGTGCGCCTCGGATAAATGGCGTGGCAACTGCATCTATGCCGACGATCGCCCGTCTCGGCTGTCGGCATAGATCGGACGCCATTAGCCGCATGTCACAGGCAGGCCGCCAGGCCCGCATCTATGCCGACGACGGCCGTAGGCGTAGGCTGGGTCGAAGCCGACGGCAAATAAGTGCCAACGGTGGCCGTCGGCATAACTCTGGATAGCCTGACGGCCTCTGTACGCCGACGGCCTGGGTCCGGCTGTAGGCATATCCATGAGTAGGCCGACGCTGACCATCGGCATACATTTGGCCGTCTACAACGGCCCCTGTTCCAGTAGTGAAAAGCAAAGTTGCAGATCTTGCAATGGAGAAAAACTCGTTAGTTGATCACTTTTTCATCCGAGGTCATCTTGAGGTCGAATTCGAACCTGCAAATCTGCAAGTAATATTGAAATTCCAATTTTCGGGGCGCACGACATGCAAACTTTTGGTTTAGCCCGGAACCTCCCCGGAAGTTTTGCCAGGAACTTCCGGGGCAGACTTCTGCAGCACACTGTTTTGGCTCTAACTTTTTCATACGAACTCCGATTGAGACATATTTTATATCAAAATTGATCGTTTCGATGTGACGAAGACAATCCAGGTGGAAACCTTTCTTATATGAGGTCATCTTGGAGGCTTAATTGGCCGAACAATACTCTGAATACAAAATCTTAATATTTTGATCATAGTTTCGGCCCTTGAGATGAAGTCAGATGGCGATGGCCCGAACTTCAAAGATGTTCATGTCGACAATACGAAACCTTTTCATGCAGATCACTTATTCATTTGAGGCCATCTTAATTAAGCTCTTGTCTGTGACAAAATCTGGTGCCAACACATGCCCTCCGTTTTTTCGGCAAAACTTGGATGCCGAAAAATAATTTTCCCAGAGTTTGTTCAAAGGACGATGTCAACACTCCATCGGCCATTTACATGTGCTTAGGGCGATATTTATATATCGGCCATGTATAGTTATATATCGGCCATGTCTTTGCTTAGGGCGTTTAAGTATTTTCCATTGAGAGCTCGAGCTAGCAATGTGCCTTTTACGGATTCCACCAAATATGAGTTTCCGGAAACTACTCTTGTAATCTCAAGAGGACTTTCCCAACTTGGAGACCACTTCCCGAATTTTCTATCTTTTGAACCAATTGGTAAAATCACCTTCCACACGAGATCGCCAACTTGAAAATTCTTCAACTTGACCTTCTTATTGTAAGCTCTTGCCACCCTCAACTTATCTCTCTCTATGAACTTCAAAGCAGCCAAACGTTTACCAGCGACTTCGTCAATATTGTCCATCATCAAGTTATAAAAATCCACCACCGATAAATAATTTTCTTTGGCTATTCTCAAAGCATTCAAATTCACATCTACTGGTAAAATGGCCTCTTGACTATATACAAGCTCATATGGAGTTAGCTTTGTAGCACCATGCCTTGAGATTCTGTGCACCCACAAAGCTTCAGACAATAACTCATGCCATCTCCTTGGATTATTATCAATCTTCTTCTTGATGAGCTTGATTGATATTTTATTGCTAGACTTAGCTTGTCCATTCGCTTGGGCATAATATGGAGAGGAATTGAGCAACTTTATCTAATATGATTCGGGAAATTATCTAACTTGATGTGACATAAAGGATGAACCTTGGTCCATAGTTAATGTTTGAGGAATGCCAAATCTATGAATAATGTGCGCAGTTATGAATTGAATTACCTCTCTATGTGTCATATTTTTTAGTGGTATTGCTTCAGACCATTTAGTGAAATAATCAGTTGCCACCAACACAAACCGATGCCCCTTTGAAGAAGGATGAATCTCTCCAATAAAGTTTAATCCCCAACCTCTAAAAGGACATGGCTTAATAATAGAATGTAACATAACAGCAGGAGCCAACTGAATATCACCAAACTTTTAACAAGCTTCACATTCTTTATAATAGCGGAAGCAATCATTAATCATCGTGTAGCGACCAGACCTCAAACAGTCTGATCTCAGTGCATCGGTGTCATCCCTGGATCAGTAATGCTAACACGCACAATACTTGAAGGATTTATAATAGAGTGGCAATCACACACTTATTACACCGAATGTCTCAAAAGAATAATCATTACAATAAATATGGCTTAAGGCAATCTAACAACGATAATAGCGGAAGGGTTGGAAGATAAGTAAGTCCATCAACTCCAACGGCATCACTGAGTATAGGACCACGATCCTAAGGCATCTTACTCGTCGTCTGAAAAGTCTGCAACATGAACGTTGCAGCCCGAAACGGGTCAGCACATGGAATATGCTGGCAATGTAACACATAGAGAGTAATGAAAGAAATATACTATACTACATGCATATATGGCTGGTGGAAAGCTCTATGGTTATAGTTTTGCATAAAGCCAATTTTTCCCTACTGCAAAGGAATAATTTTTTTTAACTATCATGGTGGTTGTTAAACATTGAGAATGGTTGACAGCATTCTCAATCCCAATTAAAATCATCATTAAAAACCCAACAACATTAATTAAAGTAACATGATGAGATTCACATGATAATCCAAGTAGTAGATACTCAAAACGTCCATAACCGGGGACACGGCTAACCATGATTAGTTTATACACTCTGTAGAGGTTTGTGTACTTTTCCCCACAAGACTTGATCTCCTCCGTTGGTTTTCTCGCACTACATGGTGTTTGAGAAATGGATGACCGAGACATAGTCTTTCAGAAGTGCTAGCACCTTACGATGGGTAGACCGTTACACCTACTTTCCCCTACATCTGCTAGTCTACCACTGTAAGAGTTTGCACGACCTAATCAACTATGCTAGATCCTATAGTAGCTTGCGGCTGCACATGGAAGTTTCTAGCATGAATAATCTTATGATCCCTTTGAGCCTGGGTGGCGGTCCATAAAACAAACAGGCAATCCTGGAATACCCAGGTGCCTCAATCCACCCAGATGTGTATTAAAGTTGCCACCTTAAATAAACCATTAATTAACAATCTCACATCTGTCATGGATACACTCATCCAATCCACGTCTACTAGCATAGCATGGCAATAAGCAAACGTAGAAGTAACTCCCAAGGGTTTAATAATAAAACAGGTAATAGGTACTACCTCATCTACTTCCCAAAACCCACATATTAATCAGATCCTAAGCATGCAATTTTTTGGGGATTGATCTAACGCATAAAAATTGGGTAGTAAAGAGATATGATCAAAGTGTTACTTGCCTTGCTGATGATCCGTGAAACCTAGGGATCCAAAGTAGCAAGCGGCGCAATCCGGATACTCTATCGCAACAAACAAACAAACAAGCAAACAATAAGTACTCATCTAATGCACATGTAAAACTCAAATAAGAGATCTAACCAGAAAGTTCAACTTAAGAACTCCGGTTGGCAAAAAGAATCAAATCGAACGAAGCAACGAAAATCAAATGGCGAAAGAAACAAGCTTCTTTACTAATCTGGACCTCAGTCAAATTTTACAGAAGCAAAAACTTGTTTGAGTTGATTAAACAAAAAGAGTGTTTCAAGATGAAACTCTAGGCGCTTGAATCGCCTGATTCCGATAAACGAGCGAAAGTTAAACTAAAACAAAAATCCGATCAGAAATCGCAATCAGAAATAATCGCGGAAAAAAATCCGATAAAAGAAAACTGACGAATAGATTAACGAACGGACGATCGTTAACTGAAACTAAACGGCGAAAACGTTCGTTAAAACGAACGAACGAGAGAACGCTCGCTAAATAAAATAAACCCTAAAAAATAAACCGATCTAAAAAAACAAATCTAGGTTTTTCTAAAAAACGGATTGGTTTTTATTAGAAAAACCAGGGCGGCGGCGGCGGCTACCTCGGCTCGGGCTCCGGCGAGACTCTGGCGGGGTCCGGCGGGGCTGCGGGTCGGCAGGGCGATGGGGACCGGCGGCGGCAGGCGTCGGCGTCGGCTCGCGGCGTGGGCGGTGGCAGCGCAAGGCGGCGGGGCGCGGCTGCGGCGGCGGCGGCGGTGATGTGCGGCGGCAGCGGCGGTGATGTGCGGCAGTGGCGGCTTGGGGCTCTAGGGGGGCCCCGGGCTCGGTATTTAAAGGGGGAGGGGGTGCGGTGGCTTGGGGGAGGGGGCAAGGCAGCGACGGCGGGGAGGAGTCCGGCTCGGACTCCGTGTCCGGGTCGGCGGTGGCGCGGCGCGGCTGCGCGCGGGAGACGGCGGCGGTAGGCGGGCCGACTTGGCTCGGCTGGGCTTCGGCACAGTCGGGCGCGCACGTTTTTTTTCAAATTAATTCCGCCGAAAAGAAAATAAATTCTAGAAAAAGAAATAAAAATCTAAAAATACCAAAACAAATTTTCACTATCTAAATAAAATATTTAGAACAAGATGAACATTTTCTTGGCCCTAATATGCAGTTTTGAAAAATGTGCAAATATTTCCTAAATTCAAATAAAATAGCGAAAACTCCAAAATAAACCTTATTTGATTTTTTTATTAAATCCTCAATATTTCTTTATTTTGGAAAAGACATTTTATTCCCTCTCTCTTATTTTTAAAATCGAAATAATTGAAGATACAATAAATAAAATCAAATGATCCTATTTTCAAAATTCGAGAAAACTCAAATATGAAAATAACGAAATCCCCAACTCTCTCCAAGGGTCCTTGAGTTGCGTAGAATTTCTAGGGTCAAACCAAAAACAAGGAAAATATGATATGCATTGATGATCTAGTGTATAACATTCCAAATTGAAAATTTGGGATGTTACAAACCTATCCCCCTTAAGATGAATCTCACCCTCGAGATTCGGGTTGGCTAGAAGATAGGTGAGGGTGGTCCTTCAGCAGATCTTCCTCTCGCTCCCAGGTGGCTTCAACCTCGGTGTGGTGGCTCCACTAAACGTTGCAAAACTTGATAACCTTGTTGCAGGTGACTCGCTGGCATACTCAAGAATCTTGACTGGTTTCTCCTCATAGGTCAAATCACTGTCCAACTGAATCGCTTCCAGTGGCACTGTATCTCTCAGCGGTATATCAGCCATCTCTGCGTGGCACTTCTTAAACTGGGACACCTGGAATACATCATGAACTGCTGACAATCCTTAGGGCAATTCCAACTTGTAGGCAACTTCTCCCATACGCTCCAAAACTTTGTATGGTCCCATAAAACATGGCGCTAACTTTCCTTTAACACCAAAATGCTTAACTCCTCGATGTGGAGATACTCGAAGATAAACTCTGTCTCCGACTTCGTAAACTGTCTCCTTGCATTTTGAATCTGCGTAGCTCTTCTGCCTCGACCGGGCTACTTTGAGCCTATCGCGAATCAATTTCACCTTCTGTTCAGACTCCTTGATCAAATCTGGTCCAAACAACTGGCGATCTCCAACTTCATCCCACGACAACGGGGTCCTGGACCTCCTTCTGTACAAGGCTTCGAAAGGGGCCATCTTCAAACTTGATTGGTAACTGTTGTTGTAAGAAAACTCTGCATATGGCAAATTGTCGTCCCAACTAGATCCATAATCTAGCGCACAGGCTCTCAGCATATCCTCCAAAATCTGATTGACTCTTTCGGTCTGTCCATCTGTCTGCGGGTGAAAAGCTGTACTGAACTCTAGCCTGGTACCCAAAGTTTCATGCAACTGATTCCAGAACTTTGAGGTAAAGTGGGTTCCTCTATCTGATACAATGCTCCTCGGAACTCCATGCAGACATACGATCCTGGTCATGTATATCTTTGCCGACTTAGCACTAGTGTAAGTGGTCTTCACTGGGATGAAATGAGCTACCTTCGTCAAACGATCGACTATAACCCAAATCGAGTCATAGCCTGAACGAGTCCTGGGCAATCCCATAATGAAATCCATGCCTAGTTTATCCCACTTCCATTCGGTTATTGGCAATGGCTGTAACAATCCCGCTGGCTTCTGATGCTCTGCCTTTACTCTCTGACATACATCACAAACTGCTACATACTCTGCAATATCCCTCTTCATTCTGGTCCACCAGAAGGTATCCTTCAAATCTAAATACATCTTGGTATTTCCTGGGTGAATCGAATATGGTGAATCATGGCCTCTTGCAGAATCAACTTCCTGATCTCCGGGTCATTAGGCACATAAACACGATCTTCAAACCATAAGGTATCGTGCTCATCCTCACGAAATCCTTTTGCTTTTCCTTTGCTCATCCTCTCCTTTATATCAGCAATCTCTTTGTCAGTCTTCTGGGCTTCTCTGATCTTATCCATCAAAGTCGACTGAATCTCCAATGCTGCTACATAGCCTCTCGGAACTATCTCCAAACATAGCTCATGAAGGTCCTCGGCCAACTCCTTCGGTAACTCTCCAGTCATGAGGGTGTTGACATGGCTCTTTCGGCTCAACACGTCGGCTACTATGTTAGCCTTTCTCGGGTGGTAATGGAATTTCATATCATAATCTTTGATGAGTTCGAACCATCTCCTTTGCCTAAGATTCAACTCCTTCTGTGTGAAGATGTACTTCAAACTCTTGTGATCCGTATACACCTCACAATGGTTTCCAATGAGGAAATTTCTCCATGTCTTCAAGGCGTGCACAACGGCTGCTAACTCCAAATCATGAGTAGCATAATTTAACTCATGGGGCTTAAGCTGTCGTGAGGCATATGAAACAACTCTTCCCTCTTGCATAAGCACTGCTCCAAGTCCTCGACGAGAAGCGTCGCAATATACTTCATAATCCTTGCACTGATCTGGCAGAATCAACACTAGCGATGTAACCAAACGTTTCTTCAACTCCTGGAAACTGTCCACACATTCCTCAGTCCATTTAAACTTGGTATCCTTCTTCAACAACTCCGTCATGGGTTTCACAATCTTCGAGAAATTCTCAATGAACCTCCGGTAATATCCTGCGCATCCAAGAAAACTCCGGATCTCTCCAACTATTGTTGGTGCTTCCCAGTTTGTTACAGTGACAACCTTGGTGGGGTCTACTGTTATACCTTCTCCGGATATAACATGTCCGAGGAATCCAACTTCCTTCAACCAAAATTCACATTTGCTAAACTTGGCATATAACTGATGTTCTCTGAGCTTCTCTAGTACCAAACGCAAATGCTCCTTATGCTCCTCTTCGTTCTTCGAGTAGACCAAAATATCGTCAATGAAGACCACAACGAACTTATCCAAAAACTCCATAAACACATTGTTCATCATGTTCATGAAATAGGCAGGTGCGTTAGTCATACCAAATGACATAACGATGTACTTATACAGCCCATACCTGGTGGTAAAAGCTGTCTTAGGTATATCCGGCTCTTGAATCTTCAACTGATGGTATCCTGATCGCAAATCGATCTTGGAAAATACCTTAGCTCCTTGCAATCGGTCAAGCAAATCATTGATCATCGGCAACGGGTACTTGTTCTTGATTGTTACTGCATTCAATCCTCGATAATCAACAACCATCCTCAATGATCCATCTTTCTTCTCCACTAGAAGTACTGGTGATCCCCAAGGTGAAGAACTTGGGCGAATATATCCTTTATCCAGTAACTCCTTAATCTGCTTCTTAATTTCCTCCAAATCCTTAGCGGGCATCCGGTACGGTTTCTTAGTTATCGGCCCTATGCCTGGCAAAAGTTCAATAAAAAAACTCAATGTCTCTATCCGGTGGCATGCCTGGCAACTCTTCCGGAAATACATCAGGGAAATCCTTCACCACTGGTACTTCCTCCTGCACAACTCCTGATAAGGAATTTACTTCAATCCTCTTCGGCTCATGTCTTGATACATACTTGATCCTTCTCCCTTCTAGGGTGGTAAGCAAAATCGACTTACTGGCGCAATCGATGTTTCCTCCATACATTGATAGCCAATCCATACCCATAATTACGTCCAAACCTTGAGATTCCAAAATGATTAAATCTGTGGGGAAAACATGCCTACCTATACTCAATGGCACTTGAAAACATCCTCGACTGGCCATATACTCCTCTCTTGGTGAGCTTACTAACATAGGTGTTCTAAGAACTTTGGTGGGCAGTTTATATTTATCCACAAATCCCCTTGATATTTATGAATGCGATGCCCCAGTATCAAAAAGAACGATTGCAGTAAATGACTTAACCAAAAACTTACCTATTACTGCATCTGGCTGGGCTTCAACCTCCTCCACATTAATGTGGTTCACCTGTCCCCTATTAAAAGGGTTCGGCTTCTTCCCAGAGCTTCCATTGCCATTTCCATTCTGGGCTTCAGGACATTCATTGGCATAATGTCCAGTCTTCTGACACTTAAAGCAAGTGACTTGACTCAGGTCTTTCTTAGCTGGGGTTGATGGGTTGGTACGGTCTGGCCGTTGCTTCCTCCACTCCCATTCTTGGGGCCATTATGATTATGCGAGCTACCTCCTCCATGGGTATGCTGAAAATGTCCTCCCGATTTTGGGGTAAAACATGGCTTCTGCTGAGCTCCAGAATTGTACTTCCCTTGTCCATACTTCCTCTTGAGGTTTTCAATCTGCTGCTGCTTCCCTTCAATCATAAGAGCACGGTCTACCAACTCGTGGTAGTTGTTGAAACTTGCTACCATCAATGGCATGCTCAGCTCATCATTCAGTTCTTCCAGAAACTTCTCGTGCTTAGCTGCATCAGTAGCAACGTCATCTGGGGCATAACGTGCTAACTTACTAAAGTCATCCACATACTGGCCAACTGTCCGCCCTCCTTGGCACAAGTTGCGAAACTCACGCTTCTTCATGGCCATAGCTCCTGCTGAAACATGGGCAGTACGGAAAGCCTGCTGAAACTGATCCCATGTGACAGTGTCCACAGGATAAGTGGCTGTGAAATTCTCCCACCATGATGTTGCGGGTCCTTCAAGCTGATGTGCGGCAAAGCGCACCTTTTCCGCATCCGTGCATCCTGAAGTGGTCAACTCCCTTGCTGTCTTGCGGAGCCAATCATATGTAACAATCGGCTTGGTGCTACTGGAGAACACCGGCGGATTCAGCCTAAGAAAACGGGTTAAGTGATCAACAGGTGGTGGTGGTGGTGGTGGGTTATTGTTGTTGTTGTTGTTGTTGTTGTTCCCCTGATTCTGATTCTAGACTAGCAACTTCATCAAGGCATTCTGCTGCTGGATCAACTGAGTGAGCTCCGGTGGGAAAGCAAATCCATTGTCACGTCTCGGAGGCATCTGAGGGTTTAGAAAAGACAGGAATATAGAATAGAATGAGGTCTAGAGGGAAAACACTACCCATATGCACATGAGACAAAAATGCAATCAAAACACTTCATTCAATCAAACAAGGGCATACAACGGTTTATCTATCGTTACAAAAAGTGCTCAGACTATACTAGATACATGGGGTATACTACTACTGTTAGGGTGGTCGGCTAGAAAAACTGCTCTGATGAAAACTCCATGATATCTGCTCTAGCTTCATCAACATAATCATCATCACTGTCGTCTGGGTCCGAGTCGGTGTCGTCGATGATGATGTAGTTCCCTGGACAGGTGCAATCTTCATCTTCTCCTCCAGTTGCGGAAAATCCCGTGAATACTTTTATCTTCTTCTTCAGATCATCGCTCTTCTCCATGAGTGTTGATATTTCCTCCTCATATCCATCGCGTGTAGACTTGAGTTCTTCCTCCAGTTCCGTGATCTTGGTTCTGGCCTTCTTCAGATCTATCATGCCTGCGCACATCTGGTTCTCTTGGCGTCGAATGTGCTGGTTTAACTCCTGGATGAAAGCTGCAATTGATCTATCCTTCCTGGTGCTGATCATCTCCCATTGCTCATCTCGGCGCCCACAAATCTGGTAGATAGTATCCTTAAGCTCCTTGTGGTAAACTTCTCCAATACGTCCCATTGTGATGTGGGCTGCCATGCTCTTTCCTAGACTCCAGGTTGGTGCATCAAAGGAAAACTCTATGGGCCCAATGACGGGCATGAACGTCCTTCCTAGAACTTGAACTTGAATCATCCAGCGCTCCTCTTCAGGTAAAGTGGCGTTGTAGGTCCTGGTGAAGCTTGGTACTCCGATGTTCAGATACTTAGTGACTTCTTCAAGTGACGTCCAAAGGTGTATCTTCATCCGGTTGCGTGAACTTGTTCCTTGCATCCGCCATCCTAAAAGAGAGTAGAAAAGATGAGGAGTCAGAAATGAGAAGAGTGAGTAGTGATCTAGGGCTTTTAGCTTAGTGGTCGTTTCCTACAGTCAACCTGGCTCTGATACCATCTTGTAGCGACCAGACCTCAAACATTCTGATCTCTATGCATCAGTGTCATCCCTGGATCAGTAATGCTGACACGCACAGTACTTGAAGGATTTATAACAGAGTGGCAATCACACACTTATTACATCGAATGTCTTAAAAGAGAACTCATTACAATAAATATGGCTTAAGGCCATCTAACAACGATAACAGCGGGAGGCTTGGAAGATAAGTGAGTCCATCAACTCCAACGGCATTACTGGCAATGTAACACATAGAGAGTAATGAAAGAAATATACTATACTACATGCATATATGGCTGGTGGAAAGCTCTATGGTTACAGTTTTTCATAAAGCCAATTTTTTCCTACTGCAAAGGAATAACTTTTTTTTAACTATCATGGTGGTTGTTAAACATTGAGAATGGTTGACAGCATTCTCAAACCCAATTAAATATCATCATTAAAAACCCAACAACATTAATTAAAGTAACATGGTGAGATTCACATGACAATCCAAGTACTAAATACTCAAAACATCCATAACCGGGGACACGGCTAACCATGATTAGTTTATACACTCTGTAGAGGTTTGTGCACTTTTCCCCACAAGACATGGTCTCCTCCATTGGTTTTCTCGCACTACATGGTGTTTGAGAAATGGATGACTGAGACATAGTCTTTCAGAATTTCTAGCACCTTATGATGGGTAGACAGTTACACCTACTTTCCCCTACATTTGCTAGTCTACCACTGTAAGAGTTCGCACAACCTAATCAACTATGCTAGAGCCCATAGTAGCTTGCGGCTGCACACGGAAGTTTCTAGCATGAATAATCTTATGATCCCTTTGAGCCTGGGTGGCGGTCCATAAAACAAACAGGCAATCCTAGAATACCCAGGTGCCTCAATCCACCCAGATGTGTATTAAAGTTGCCACCTTAAATAAACCATTAATTAACAATCTCACATCTGTCATGGATACACTCACCCAATCCACGTCTACTAGCATAGCATGGCAATAAGCAAACATAGAAGTAACTCCCAAGGGTTTAATTATAAAACAGGTAATAGGTACTATCTCATCTACTTCCCAAAACCCACATATTAATTAGATCCTAATCATGAAATTGTTTGGGGATTGATCTAATGCATAAAAATTGGGTAGTAAAGAGATATGATCAAAGTGTATCTTGCCTTGCTGATGATCCGTGAAACCTAGGGATTCGAAGTAGCAAGCGGCGCAATCCGGATACTCTATCGCAACAAACAAACAAACAAGCAAACAATAAGTACTCATCTAATGCACAGGTAAAACTCAAATAAGAGATCTAACCAGAAAGTTCAACTTAAGAACTCCGGTTGGCAAAAAGAATCAAATCGAACGAAGCAACAAAAATCAAACGCCGAAAGAAAGAAGCTTCGTGTACTAATCTGGACCTAGGTCAAATTTTACAGAAGCAAGAACTTGTTTGAGTTGATTAAATAGAAAGAGGGTTTCGAGATGAAACTCTAGGCGCTTGAATCGCCTGATTCCGATAAACGAGCGAAAAGTTAAACTAAAACAAAAATCGGATCAGAAATCGCGATCTGAAATAATCGCGGAAAAAAATCCGATAAAAGAAAACTGACGAACAGATTAACGAACGGACGTTCGTTAACTGAAACTAAATGGCGAAAACGTTCGTTAAAACGAACGAATGGGCGAACGCTCGCTAAATAAAATAAACCCTAAAAAAATAAACCAATCTAAAAAAACAAATCTAGGTTTTTCTAAAAAAACGGATTGGTTTTTATTAGAAAACCAGGGCGGCGGCGGTGGCTACCTCGGCTCGGGCTCTGGCGAGACTCCGGCGGGGCTGCGGGTCGGCGGGGCGGTGGGGACCGGCGGCCGCAGGCGTCGGTGGCGGCTGGCGGCGTTGGCGGTGGCGGCGCAAGGCCGCGGAGCGCGACTGCGGTGGCGGTGATGTGCGGCGGCGGCGGCTTGGGGCTCCAGGGGGGCCCCGGGCTCGGTATTTAAAGGGGGAGGGGGTGCGGTGGCTTGGGGGAGGGGGCAAGGCAGCAACGGCGGGTAGGAGTCCAGCTCGGACTCCGTGTCCGGGTCGGCGGCGGAGCGGGGCGGTTGCGCGCGAGAGACGGCGGCGGCAGGAGGGCCGGCCTGGCTCGGCTAGGCTTCAGCCCAGTCGGGCGCGCGCGTTTTTTTAAATTAATTCCGCCGAACAGAAAATAAATTCTAGAAAAAGAAATAAAAATCTAAAAATGCCAAAACAAATTTTCACTGTCTAAATAAAATATTTAGAACAAGATGAACATTTTCTTGGCCCTAATATGTAGTTTTGAAAAACGCGCAATTTTTTTCCTAAATTCAAATAAAATAGCGAAAACTCCAAAATAAACCTTATTTGATTTTTTATTAAATCCTCAATATTTCTTTATTTTGGGAAAGTCATTTTATTCCCTCTCTCTTATTTTTATAATCGAAATAGTTGAAGATAAAATAAATAAAATCAAATGATCCTATTTTCAAAATTCGAGAAAACTCAAATATGAAAATAAGGAAATCCCCAACTCTCTCCGAGGGTCCTTGAGTTGCGCAGAATTTCTAGGATCAAACCGAAAACAAGGAAAATATGATATGCATTGATGATCTAGTGTATAACATTCCAAATTGAAAATTTGGGATGTTACACATCGTCAGCCAATAAAACCTAGCCCGTCGCAATAACCATTCCATCTTGGGAGCCGACTGATGAGTGCCACAAGTTCGTTTATGAACCTCTGCCATAGCAACTCTCGCTTGGTCCTCGCCCAAGCACTTTAAAAGAACGTCATCAACCGTTCGGCAATAGAGATCTTCATCTCTCATTGTGTATTTGAAAGCCATACGCCGAACAGTCATGTCCACCCTTTTACTAGGATCACACAAATAATCAATAATGGGTTTCCTCCAATCTTGATTTTCTCCTTGTCTCGGCACCCAATAAGCGTCGGCTCATATAAGTAATAGCATGCTCCCCTTCTTCGGTATCTTGAGTCAAAACAGCACCAATAACACCTTTCTCCGCCGCAATATAAAGCTTAAAGGGCTCTCTATGTTTGGGAGCTTTCAACACCCGAGGAGTACACAAATAACTTTTTACCATATCAAATGCTTCTTGTTGTTTTGCCCCCCAAGTAAAATCAGTTTCATTCTTTAACCGAAGGATGGGAGTTAATGCATCAACCTTCCCTAAAAACTTAGCTATGAATCTTCTCAAATAATTGACTTTGCCAAGGAATATTTGCATATCTCTCTTGCATGTTGGAGCCTGCACCTTTTGTATAGCTTCTATCTTTTTGGGATCAATTGCTATGCCATCTTGAGGAATAATGAAACCCAAAAACATTCCAGCTGATACACCAAAAGCACATTCCAAAGGCTTCATATTTACTCCATATTTTTTTCATTATTTCAAAAGCTAAGTGCAAATCGGCTAGATGAGATTCAAAAGCATCCAATTTGACAACAATATCATCAATATAAACCTCAAGTATAACACCATGTAAATCATGAAAAATTAAATTCATAGCCCTTTGATACGTGGCACCGGCATTTTTTAGTCCAAAGGTCATCACTGTCCACTCAAATAAACCAAGGAAACCAGGACACTGAAAACCGTTTTGGACATGTCCTCTTTGGCCATAAAAATCTGATTATACCCCGCATTACCATCAAGAAAGCTAATGACCTTATGTCCAGAAGTATCCTTAATAAGCATATCGGCTATGGGCATGGGATACTCATCTTTGAGTGTATCTCTATTCAAGTATCTAAAATCAATACACACCCTCCACTTGTCGGGGCCTTTCTTCTCCACTGGTACAATAATAGAGATCCACTCGGCATACCTACAAGGTCTAATAAAATTAGCTTTAAGCAAACAACTGATCTCTTCCTTGATCCGGTCATATGTTTTTGGATTAAACTTTCTGTCTGATTGCTTGTGCGGTCTAAAACCAGCCTTTATAGGTAATCAATGCTCCACTAGCTCTCGGCTTAAACCTGGCATCTCATGATATTCCCATGCAAAGCAACACACATATTCTTTCAACAGCTCGATCAACTTAGCTTTATGATCGGCTCTTAAATTTTTGTTTATAAATGTCGTCCTAGGAATTGAACCATCTCCTATATCTGTCTCTTCTAATGGATCGGCCAATGTAAAACCTTGTCCTAATTTGTCCATGTCATCTAACTCTTCTATGGACTCATACATATCATTCTCATTGGACCGATATTCTACAAGACACTTTTGTAACCACTCTAAATTAGGATCCATTTAAATACATCATACCTTGAAGTCGATTATCGCCAACCGGCTTTAAAGAAACGGGCACGAAACCACTTTTTGTAGCACTAAGAAAAAGCAAATTCTGATAAGTCGCACCCTGTCAAGAAAGTAGCATTGGGATGTTGCCAATCCACTGATACGTCTCCAACGTATCTATAATCTTTTATTGTTTCATGCTATTATATTACCTGTTTTGGATGTTTAATGGGCTTTACTATGCACTTTTATATTATTTTTGGGACTAACCAATTAACCAAGGCCCAGTCCAAATTGTTGTTTTTTTTGCCTATTTCAGTGTTTCGTAGTAAAGGAATATCAAACTGAGTCCAAACGGAATGAAACCTTTGGGAGAATATTTTTTGGAACAAACGCAATCCAGGAGACTTGGAGTGGATGTCAGGGAAGCAACGAGGTGGCCACGAGGGTCCAGGGCGCGCCCTACCCCCTGGGTGCGCCCCCCACCCTCGTGGGCCCCTCATGGCTCCCCTGACCGACTTCTTTTGCCTGTACATACTCACCTACCCCGAAAACATCCAGGAGCACAATAGATTTGGAGTTCCGCCGCCGCAAGCCTTTGTAGACACCAAAAACCAATTGGGACCCTGTTCCGGCACCCTGCCGAAGGGGGATCGCTCACCGGTGGCTATCTTCATCATCCCGACGCTCTCCATGACGAGGAGGGAGTAGTTCACCCTCGGGGCTGAGGGTATGTACCAGTAGCTATGTGTTTGATCTCTCTCTCTCGTGTTATTGAGGTGGTACGATCTTGATGTATCGTGAGCTTTGCTATTATAGTTGGATCTTATGATGTTTCTCCCCCTCTACTATCTTGTAATGGATTGAGTTTTCCCTTTGAAGTTATCTTATCGGACTAAGTCTTTAAGGATTTGAGAACACTTGATGTATGTCTTGCATGTGCTTATCTGTGGTGACAATGGGATATTCATGTGATCTACTTGATCTACGTTTTGGTGATCAACTTGCGGGTTCAGTGACCTTGTGAACTTATGCATAGGGTTCGGCACACGTTTTCATCTTGACTCTTCGGTGGAAACTTTGGGGCACTCTTGAAGTACTTTGTGTTGGTTGAATAGATGAATCTGAGATTGTGTGATGCATATCGTATAATCATGCCCACGGATACTTGAGGTTACATTGGAGTATCTAGGTGACATTAGGGTTTTGGTTGATTTGTGTCTTAAGGTGTTATTCTAGTACAAACTCTATGATAGATCGAACGAAAAGAATAGCTTTGTGTTATTTTACTACGGACTCTTGAATAGATCGATCAAAAAGGATAACTTTGAGGTGGTTTCGTACCCTACAATAATCTCTTTGTTTGTTCTCCGCTATTAGTGACTTTGGAGTGACTCTTTGTTGCATGTTGAGGGATAGTTATATGATCCAGTTATGTTATTATTGTTGAGAGAACTTGCACTAGTGAAAGTATGAACCTTACGACTTGTTTCCTAGCATTGCAATACCGTGTGTGCTCACTTTTATCATTAGTTACATTGCTGTTTTTATATTTTCAGATTACAAAAACCTATATCTACCATCCATATTGCACTTGTATCACCATTTCTTCGCCGAACTAGTGCATCTATACAATTTACCATTGTATTGGGTGTGTTGGGGACACAAGAGACTCTTTGTTATTTGGTTGCAGGGTTGTTTAAGAGAGACCATCTTCATCCTACGCCTCCCACGGATTAATAAACCTTAGGTCATCCACTTGAGGGAAATTTGCTAGTGTCCTACAAACTTCTGCACTTGGACGCCCAACAACGTCTACAAGAAGAAGGTTGCGTAGTAGACATCATCCACCGATGCATCGGCTAAAGCAACACAAGCCAAATTGTCCGCATGAATGAATTCCACTTCATCATCAACCCATTGAATTAAAAACTGGTGCATAGTAGATGGCACACATTAGTTTGCATGAACCCAGTCGCGGCCCAATATCACGTTGTAGTTACCTTGCACCTTGGCGACAAAGAATGCGGTAGCCAAAGTTTTGCTTCCCACCATAAGCTCCACATACATCACACCTTGGGCTTCAGTTTTCTCTTTGCCTTCAAATCCATTAAGCACCATGTTGGTCTTTATTAACTCTTCATCACGCAGCCCCAATTTCTTGAAGACCAAATATGTCATAAGATTCACCACAGGACCACCATCGACAAGCATTCTAGCAACCGGCAATCCGTTAATATGACCTTTAAGGAACAATGGCTTCAAGTGCGTCACCCGTTCTTTTGGCTTCTCGAATATAGCATTTTTAGGACCAAAATCTAGTTGAGCTACTTCCCCTTATTCATCTATAGCACGAAATTCAACGGGTAAGTAATACACCATATTAATATCCATACCTTCATGAACCGGTGTAGACTCATAATCAAGCATTTCATCTCCTTCCTCAAGCATGTCCACCGACTCTGAAATATCTCCAAGTAAAGAGGAAGTAATAGGTGAAGTGGATGATATAATAGTAGCCATATCGTCCTTCATTGGTGGTGTAGGTGTTGCTATGATCAATGAAGAAGCGGCGACATTTTCCTTTTGCTTAGGCTTCCACACTTGATTTGGTGGCACCATGGGACGGGTTTCATTGAAAAATTTAACCCTTTGCTTCTCTGCTTCTTGTTGCTCCTTCTTGTGGCTCCTCATGTGCTGCAATCTCCCTTTTTGTGCCTTGGTCAGACCGGAGAGACACCACTTAGATTGAGTATATTTTGGATCCCTCAACTTTGCCTTGCTTGTGCTAGCTTCATGATCATTAGCCATGGGACCTTGCTGGACAACAACCACATCCTTATTAGAATTAGCCGGATTATCAACAATAATTGGCTCTTTGATTGTTAACTCTTTAGTGCCTATCATAATAGTTTCGGCACTAGTACTCTTCTCCGTTTGCTTGCTAAGCTCTGAAATTTCAACACTTGTTACTTAGCATGCCACACTTGCATGCTGACCCTTTTTTGATTATTTTGCATTGGCCGTTTGACACCATTTTTCAAACAGCCTCGTGTGGGATAAGAAAGCCTCTCATGAATAGGCCTCCTTGATTCTGCCCTCCCTGGATGAAAAGCATAAGGGGCCATTGGGGGTTGCTCCATCCTGCACTGAAGCCTCCCATGTAGTATGGTGCATAGGGGGTTGGCGCCATCCATAGGAAGTGATCTTGAACGCTTCAAATTTGATGACCAATTAGAGCTAGAACCGGACGCTTGATTGACATATTTGGACAACAACATATCAAAAGTTGGCTTGATTTTCTTGCAATGCACTTTAGCTTCATTCGTCTTCCACTTGCCAACCTCTGGACTCTTGGGCTTAACAAATTTGGCATGAGTGTTCTCTTGCACTTGTGGTTGCCCCGCGAGTGTATGATTCTTAATGGTGATCTTAATTATCTCTTTGCCACCGGGTTGCTTGTCAAGCACAACTTGTCTCCGCAAGATCTTGTCGCCTTCCTTGCTTTTCCTCGGCTCACCAATGACAAAGTTATTTTTATTAGCTGATTCGGCTATGTTGGGCCGAATTAACATCTTCTTCCCCTCCAAATCCATGGTGTTCATTGGGAAGGGCTACTTATCAACTTGCATCTCAGAAAAGTTCAATCCTCCGTCATTAATGGCCAATTGTATCTGTCGTCGAAAAACATTACATCATTAGTGGCATGAGAAAAAGAATTATGGTACTTGCAATAAGCACGTCGTTTCAGCTCCTCGAACGGCGGTAAAGTATGAGATATTCTAATAATCTTGGCTTGCAACAGAACATCAAATATTCTATCACACTTAGCAATGTTGAAAGTAAATTTCATCTCTTCATCACGATTCTTATGAATCAGCTCTAAATCATTGCAAGTGACTGGTTTGGCCTTAAATGGACAAACAAATTCAGTAGCATAAATATCACCTCATCGTCTTAGTGCTCACTGTCATACTCAACCATACTAATCTTAGGACGATTAGTTTTATATCTATGCGTCTCTTTAAGATCTTTGCTTCGGCTTTCTTGAGCCAAAGCCCTTTGCAAGACTTGGTTGATATTTAAAAACTCACAACCTTCTAGCCTTTATCTAATGTTAGTTCTCAAACCACTAAGCACAAGATCAGCCAAATCTCTCTCGGTTATCACCAAACTATAGCACCGTTTTTCTGTATCTCTAAATCTCTTGACATAATTGGATACCGATTCATCATGCTTTTGTCTAACCGATGTAAGATGTGATAAGTTAAGCTCATTATCGCCACTATAAAAATGATAATGAAAGTTTTGTTCTAATTGCGACCATAAACGAATAGAACCATGTGGCAAAGCGGCAAACCATGAAAATGTTGTACCGGTTAAAGATAAAGGAAATAAACGCACTTTCAATTCATTTAGTGAGCCCGCTTCACCCAATTGTGCCAAGTATTGACTAATATGCTCCCATGTGGTTTTTGTGCCTCTCCATTAAACTTAACAAAATCTTGAACTTTATATCCCGGAGGGCATTGAATTGCATCAAAGTATTCTGCATATGTCTTTTGGGAAATACGGTTCCTTGGTAACTCAACCCCAAAATTCTCTCGGAGCATCTTAGCCATCTCCTCTCTAAGATTAGCTCGACCATCATCCATGGTGGATGATGAAGCTTGTGGCAGTGGCATAGGTGGAGTAGGGTTAGTAGCTGCAAGTGTGAACTGTGGCACTATGCCAAATTAAAATTCGGCAATGATCTAACAACGTTTGCACTTGTAGGTGGGGTTTGGTTCGGCGTCACCACCAAACCTGGCATACTCATGATAGGATTAATGGGTGCAGCAAAAATTTGATTTGGTGGGCTAGGATAAAAATTCATCGGCATGGGAGACATCGATCAAATAGGTAAAGTTGGGTTAGGAATTTCTGTGGTAACAGACACACCAAGATTACCAATAGATGATTGAGGCATACTTTTTTGAGCATTACTACTTTCCAAGAAAATTTGGTATAAAAGATTATTGCTATTAGTAATGCGACTATCAATTTCAGCCCATACCTCGGGAGAGAAGGTATTACTCACAGGGTGTTTAACATGCTCATCATGAAGAGGAGGAAACTTGATTTCTCCAACCGGAGTGATATTGCCTTGACGATCCTGCTTCAACTTAGCAAGGAACTCCTGCATCTCCTTCTCTTCACGCGCCTTCTTGTACTCCTCATAAGCTTGGCGATGTTCCTCCGATAACTCCTCAAAATTGGGCTTGATGATGTTATCGGCATCCACTTCAGATGTCTTAGGAATCTTGTCGCTACTAGACATGATGGATGATGATGATGATTGCTCTTTAGTCCCTAGCGGAGTCGCCAAAAAGTGTGTTCGCACACGAACACGTCACGTGTACCCACGACACCGGGGGTGATGCACCGCAGCTCATGTCGAAGGAATCTCACCGGAAGCGCGATTCGCAAGATGACCGAAGAGAACTTTTGAGGACCCGAAACCCCACACTCCCGGGAGGGACCCCGTCGGGGAGTGCGGAGGCTATGGGATGCCCTAGGTCGGTCAGGCCGCCCCTAGAGCCTCGCGATTCGCAGCTCTCCAACACGAAGAACGACGAAGAACGAGGGAGGGACAAAACGTAGATGAAAAAGTTGTAGATGTGTTTGCGATTGTGTGTTATTATTCAATCGGCCGTCACCTCGTACATATATATGAGGCGGCTGGACTTACCGTACAATAAAAAAAACTCAAATCCCGTCCAAAACATCAAAACTTAACCTAACTCGGACTAGGGGGGGGACTTCTGGTTTGCCCGGAACTTCGAGACTAGAATAACATCAAGTAGCCCTCTTGCGTCACTCCTGCAGGTCGCATATGGCTCCGCGCGATGGTCCCAAAAGCAAAGTTGTAGATCCTGCAATGGAGAAAAAATCATTAGTTGATAAATTTTTCATCCGAGGTCATCTTGAGGTCGAATTCGGACCCGCAAATCTGCAAATAATATTAAAATTTCAGTTTTCGGGGCTCACCATGTGCAAACTTTCAGTTTAGCCCGGAACCTCCCCGGAAGTTTTGCCCGGAACTTCCGGGGCAGACTTCTGCAGCACACCATTTTGGCTCTAACTTTTTCATATGAACTCCGATTGAGACGCTTTTTATACCAAAATTGATTGTTTCGACGAGACGAAGAAAACCTTTGTAGAAACTTTTCCCATATGAGGCCTTCTTGGAGACTTAATTGGCCGAACAATACTCTGAATACAAAATCTTAATAATTTGAGCATAGTTTCAGCCCTTGAGATTAAGTCGGATGGCGATGACCCAAACTTCAAAGATGTTCATGTCGACAATACGAAACCTTTTCATGTAGATCACTTATCTATTTGAGGCCATCTTAATTAAGCTCTTGACTGTGACAAAATCTGGTGCGAACACATTGCCACGTCAAATGGTCAACATAGGGGAACATGGCGTGGAAAAGCCATTGAGCATGGCGCCTTTCATGTATGGCATTTTGGAAAAGAATCGTATCGTGAAATACTTCGTAAATAGATTAGTTTTGCCTAATCTCGGTCAACAAAGTGATTGTAGCCGCGGATGGAGTAGGCAGTATCTCCTTCCCGTGAGCTCGGACATTTTTTAGAGAATTTTTTTCCCCAATGGAGATGGTGGCTGGAACGACGAACAACTTCGAGTTCTTGTCAGATCAGATGGACACATACATGATTTTCTGTAATCTCTGAGTGGTGGATGATGGCTGTGCGTCGGAAGTATGATGGTGGCATGGTTAGTCTATTCCCGTAGGTTCTCATGCCTTTGATGAACGGCAGCGGTAGTGATTGTCTACAAAAGACGTTTCCACTACAAGATATAACGACGTTGCATTGTGTTATGGCCCCTACGGGTCCAATTAAACCTGGCGGTTCGATCATTTCGCTTTGCTCGGTCCTGATTTTTTGGGTTTTTCGATAATTTGGTCTTTCATAATTAACACTGAAATTATTTGGTCTTCTCGGTTCTTCTCTATTCATTCTTCGGTTTTTATAAGATGGTGTTCGGTCCAACCAAATAGACCAAATGTCATACTACAACTAAAATTCATGTACATACAGTGCATGTGTATGCAAACATAATTGAGACAATGGGTATGTATAACAGGTATATGCAACCAAAATTTCAGAGTTGAAACAACGTGTGCGTAGTAGGTGTATTCAACTGAATTGTGTCATAAATATCAAGAGATAACCACACATTGTGCTAGTTGTGCCATATACTTTCAGAGAATTGTGGTAATTCAATCTATCTGGGTTATGTGGTCATCCAGATAAGAAGACCGATCCGACCAAATTTAAATTGGTCTTCCAGTTTTGACGACCGATTTTAGTTCGATCTTTATAGTTTGGCCTTTATGGGTTTGGACTGTCTTTCTGGATTCGATCTTCGGTCTTCAGTTTTTATGTCTGGGATTAGGTCCAATAGAAAAATCATTAATAGACAATATTGTCCCATAGGACAGCCGATACCGCACACAATAGTAGGGGGGTTGTACTCCTGAGGGCTGATAAAGGGATTAGGCGAGGATGGGTGCTTCTATGAATTTTCGCTTGGCTAAAGCTGTTGGAATCACATCAGCTTTGGACTAAAAATACAGGGGTTCCTTCTTTCAAATGTTTAAATTGTTCTTGCTTTAACTGTTAAAAAAACGTTCTTGCTTGATAGAAGGAAAAATTGCAAATATCAAATCTGCAGCTTTTTTCGTAATATACAAAAACTGTTCATGCTTGATACAGTAGAAGGAAAAAATTGCAAGTATCTAAACTACAGCTTTTTTATAATATCTTTACCTAATAATAAAGAGAATTGGATACGTCGAGCGTGATTTTGCATAAAAGTCCCTCGGTTTACATGAAATTAACCCGCAGTCCCTGTTTAAGTGAGTCTGGGATAAAAGATTCATTTTTAGAAGCAAGACCCTACGTTTGTAAGAATTTAACCTGTGATGCTTTTTAAAGTGGCTAATTGCAAATAATCAAGCGACGACGCGGCCCACCGCGGTTGCGGCAGCGGTGTAGGCGAGCGACGCAGAGGAGCGGTCAACACCGGCGTCGAGGGCAAGGTAGGCCGGGCGCAGTGTCCTCCGGCGTGTGGTGGCGCATTGGACGGCGCAGGAGGCTGGGCGCGTCGATTCGGGTGAGGGGAGTGGGGTCCAGATCTGGTCGAGGACGGGGCAACCGGCGGCGGCGGCGTGGCTGACGCTGGACGGAGAGAGAGGCAGAGCAAGGCACGCCGAATCGCTGGATGGCGCACCTCCCCTAGCCTCCTTCCTCTCCCGGTCGTTGGGGAAGCAGGACGGCCACCTCTGCTGGACGCCCTTCCCTGGTCGACGACGAGCGTTGTGGGCTGACACGGTGGCGCCCTTCCGTTGTGGAGTACCGTACTAGGACGACGGCAGTTAAGGTCAACACCCTGCTCGACGCCCCCATCTGCTGCTCGATGCGCCCATCCCCTTGCTGGTTGAGCTCAACGCCACCTTGCTCTGCCTCCGGCAGTCATCTCATCCAATCTGGCTAGTCCGCTCCCCACCTCGGCGGCTCCTTCAGTCCGGCAGCACACCACGCTCAAGCCTCCACCACCCCAACTCCTCAAGGTATAAGATTTGCTTTTTGTTTATACAGAGGATGCAAGATTCTACTGCTGCCGCGTAATAAGTAGCACTTGCAGTTACAGTAGACAAGGAGCTCCGCTCTACCTCTCATCTCTCTCCCTGTCCTGGTGGTCACGGGCTGATGTTGCTGCTCCTCTCCTTCAGGATCTATCTCTTTCTCTTTGTCTCTCACCCTCTCATGGATTGACAACTGCATTCTTCCCAAATTAATGTGTGCCTCTGTTCTTGATATTACGCCCACACCATGTTTGATGTTATGCTTATGAGGAGTTGAACTTCATTTTTTTTCAGGCTTTTCTTTGGTGTATCAGGCATTCAGGCTGGTGTAATTTGTTTTCAAAAGTGAACATGTTGTACAGTCCAATGTATCTACAAAAATTAAGTTATGGTGAGTTGTTCATCATGTTGCTTGCATATTTTTTGTCTAACAAGCTGGATACTTCAGTTTTGAATATAAACATTGAGTAGGTGCTCAAATATTTTGCTAATGATAGTTTCCAACTTGCTTTTTAGCAGAACTACAAAACTATTAGCAGCTTTTAATTATGTGTACTTAAAATGGATTTGGTGTCCAGGACATGTGGAGTTGAGATCAGGTTGAATTATGTGCTGATGTTCTTCGATAGTATAATTGTTCTTCTCCTTTAACATGATGCACCATTGACTTATTTTTTTAGATGCTCAAATACACAGAGTAATGACATCCTGTATGCGCTTGGACACCCAGCAGATTGAAAATATAGAAGCAAAGATATCCAATATGAGGCCACGATGCCCGACAGAGATGCAGCCAATACGTGCCCAATCTTTATTTCTTGATGTTGGAACAACAAATAAGAGCATGTTCATGTTTACTTATTATGTTTTTTTCGAGAAATTTTGGGGATTTACAAGCTGAAATTATTGACTGTCTGAAAAAATGTTTTAACCAAAACTGTTTGAACAATGTGCCCTGGTTCTGCATTCATGGAATTGTAAAAATATTGAACAAGTTCAGTCGGAGTTTTGTTCCTGTTAATATTCCATTCTTAGTGTCAGTTTCTTTCCACTTGCTCATCTTTTAATGTTGAACTATACATGTACTTATTATTAAAGTTTTGTTGTCTTCCTAAACTAATTAGATTTTTTAAGCACTACTGAACTAATTGGATGCCATCTTAAATTACCTTCCCTTTGACATTATTGTACAGATTCCTGAAACACTGTCCAGAATTCCACTGCTACAGAATTGAAATTCGATTAGCACATGGTAAACCAGCTTTGATTCAGCAGGGTTATCAGCTTAGATTCGACTATTTTTAGTTCCTACAAGAGCAAATGATACGCTTATGTCAGTAGTTTTTAGATATATTCACTGGCTTCAGATTCTGCTGATGGATTTTTATGCTCTGTTCTGCTTCTAGAGCTTGTGAATGATGTTCATTGTTGTTTGAAAGATGCACTTTTTTATGCCTATATGTAAACGATGCAATTACTGGCTGAGAGATACACTTATTGGTGCTGTTCTGAAATGATGTTCATTACTGTTCTACAGATGCAGTAGACTGATGTTTATTGTTGTTTTGTTATTGTACAGAACGAGGATGGATCCAAGGTTGAGTACTGGGTGTGGAACCCCTTCAGATCCAAGTTGGCTGCTGTTGTACTCTGTGGTGTGGACAACATCTGGATTGTATGTCTTTTTTGATGATTCCTTCCGGCGCCCTGTCATACTCATTGCTCTTCAGTTAACGAAATGAATGCACAGCAGCAACACAAGCAGTAGCAGAATGGGGTATAATGAATGTTCTGTTTGAGTCTGACTGTCAAACGCTGGTTCGTGTTTCTAGATTTTCTAGCTAAGGGCTGGTTTTGTTTAGCTGGAACACAAATCACGATCAGATGTACCTATTATGACGATTTCGGATCCGTGCTAACTATTTCTAATTTTGAAATTATTCCTCAGAACACATGATTACATTACATTACACACTGAAAAATGGTGCAAAGTGGAAGTTGGTACTAAAGCGGATAGCTCTTTTTGATTTGCACAGAAATTTCAGTAATAATATGTGCCACTCATTTTGTTACCAAAAGCTGGGATGATTTTTACACTTTGTTTCCTGGTCCCCTTTCCATTTTGACAAATTTATTATCCCGAAGTTTATGCATAATGATGAAATATTCTGTGGTAGTATGTCGAATGCAGTTTAGTATATTCCCGTTGGTTCTGTAGTGATTTTTAGCTCCGACCATTTTCTCTCTAATTTTATTTTAAGGTCTACTCTTTTAAAAGTTTTTATTATGTTTTTCTTGAAAATAAAAGATTGATACAAAAATGGCACCTACTATCATTACAGCGTCCGAGGAATTACAGCTTGGGGACTTGGGAGGCGATCGTAAAAGCGGTGTGCTACAGTGTAATGCACTAGCAATATGTGAAGATTTTTTTTAAGGAGGGGGTTAATAAACAATCAGAAAATTCTTTTGCCCCCTCAGAAAACTATGTTCCGTGTTTGGCCCCTCTGGGCATTGATGTGAAGCTCTACAGTCGTGTAGTATGACCAAACTCATCACCTCGGGGTTGATCACATTCGTCGTGAATAGGTGGATAACATGACCATCATCGACAATGGTGGCAAGCAAGAGAAGTGGAATCATAGACTAGGACGAGCGAGGATTTGTTTAACCCGTTGCAACGCACGGGCCCTTTTGCTAGTTTATATCTATATCTATATCTATACCTAATAATAAAGGGGCTATTGCTTCTGGCCGTCCGTCATAAGATTACCCCCGAAGTTGCCAATAATTACCCCCCGTGCCACCATAAGTGGGAAAACGATTCGTATTCAAACCTGCACCGCAACGCGGGGGGGGGGGGGGGGGGGGGGGGGGGGGGGGGGGGGAGGGCTGCATATCTTACACACCTAAACGATCAGGATTTTACCATCTGTATGTACAAACAAAAGAACAATAACAGCAGGCCATTTTCTGGTCCTATGGTATCTAACCTTTCACCTACTCTTCTTCCGTCGCCGTTACATTCATGCGCCGATGTATACACAGACATGGAGGAAGCATTCGGGGTTCGTTGTTGGCCACCCAGAGGAACGGCATGTCCAGGCCGAGCTCCATGCCTTGTATCCGCACCAGCTTCACTCTGGCCTTCTTGGCCACATACATCTCTTCCGGACTCGCCAAAGCTGCTTCTCTGTCGCGAGGAGTCCCTTGAGTGGTATCTGAATCGTCGGGTGCAGACTCTGGCGTCGTTGCCGCAGGTCCAGGACCAGCAGCTTTAGCTGTGGGCTTCGAGCTGAAGAACTCTGGTAGCAACGTCCCCAAGGCATGTTCCAGGGTAGTTATCCTTCTATCTGCAAAACAGCACGATGTGTATATGTGTGAAGGAAATCCCATTGTTGTCACAACACCAAACCATCATGAAACAAAGAATGTGAGCGCAAGGCAGTTGTTAACATGTAGTTTGGACAATTTCATGGGTGATTATACTCAGTCACACTTGTTTCCTCGTTAAAGATAACAAAATGTTAGACCCAGTATTTACAGCCCTTTGCCCTGGCTTGCTCCAAAGGTGTCGCAAAGCAGAAGGTTAAATAGTAGCAGGGTCCTTACAATCTATGGATAAATATTCTCTAAGTTGCACTAGTTTCCCAATGGAAGAAATGTACATGTGCATGCTTCCCAGTTTGGGGATAACCTCCAGATGGTATATAATACAAAATATTTAATATTTTTCTGAAAAGCACTACTACATGGTCGGTGATTACGACAAGCAAAATCCTTCCTTCCTCCATACTGTAATTCAAATGATAACATAAATGGTGGCAGCAGAGGTACATACCTCCCTCCTTTCGGATCTCGAATGGCCGGTTTATATAGGATACACCTTCCCAGTCACTGACAGGAATCGCATCTTCTAAATACTCGAGGTCTTCTTGAACTCTGCGCACGTATAATCGAACAGGTACCCTGCCTAACCAGGTATTAATTGAACAGATCTATCAGAGCAATGATTTCTTAATGTGGCACAAATCCATTTTTATAATAGACGTATTTTAATGTCATATGAATCCAATAATGTATAGGTCCATCATTGTATAACTTGAAAATGTATATGAAGTTTTAAAAATGTGAAAAGCATGCAACAATTAACTAACATAAAAAAAATGCCCAAACAAAAAAAATTTGGTATGAAACGTTCAACTAATACAAAAGTAGACAACTCAGTGACAGAAGAGCATACATGGTTTGACAGATCCAGGAGATTCAGGCTCATCAGAACCTTGTTGAGGCTCTAACGAGGAAGTCCAGAAAGAATCTTCAAACGGTCCAAGCTTAAGCTTGGTAGAGATATTCATATAACTATCCGCATCTCCTAAAACAAGTAATAACAAAATAACACGTCTGTAGTCAAAGCATGAATGAAGGTCAGAAGCATTGAGAGAATGGATCTTCCACAAATGGTAGAAACTAGTTCATACAGAAAGGTAGTTTCTGGCGAGCATACTTTTCCTCACTGATTCCCACATAGCAAGTTGATCAGCCTGGGACATATTCATCACATTCTTACTGTTTCCAGTTATGATGAAGGCAGCCTGAACAAGAGAAAATATTACATTATTGTTTGAGATCGGAAGAAAGAGTTGTCGCGTAACACTAGTTTGTTGGCGCCGCCTCCTCGCAGCGCCGCTCCTTCTTCTACCTCGAGTTGCCTCTCACAACTCTCTTCTCCCTCTCACACAATTCTCTTGTGTTTTCTCTCAAGAACTCTCTCATGAACACACACACACACGCACGCATGGACCAAGGAGGAGCACGAAAGCTTTGCCATAGGCTCTTCTCCCTGGCGAACACACAAGCTACATATTTTCTGCTGGCCCTCACGGCCTCTTCATTTCATTACTCCAATGCAGTACATATATATACACCAGGGGTAGGACACACCCACTAACCCGACCACCACGTTGGCCACTAACCAACTAACGCTACATACTTCATGCAGACCCATGCACTAGCCAGCCACTACCCTCGGCAACTAATCCCACTAGCCCATGGACTTATCTTTATCCCTGGAGTCGCTCCAACGACTCAGCCATACAACTAGCTACTCATGCATGCTAACAAACTCATCCATGAAGCTAGCTAACCACTTGCATGCATCTAACCAATCCATCCAGCCGGTGCCGCTTCGCCGTCCATGCGCTTGCCGTACGCACGGCCGTGCCGCCTCGCGCAGCTTTGCAGCCTCTCGCTGTCATCGGCATCTCGCCGTGCTCGCCATCTCACACGGCAGCTTGGCATCACGCCTTTTTCGCACGCCTCCCCTGAACCCTTGCCGACCTACAACTTCTGAACCTACACTACATGCCTAAACGAAATAAACATGCTGATACAAATATCAAGATTAGTTCTAACATTCACCCCCCTAATCTTGATATCACAATCGTCATACGGATCACCCGCAGCCACTTGTCGACGCCGTCGCAGCGCCGTACCTGCTATGGACGACATCATCAAAATGCCGATCACCACCGCACACCATCTTGTCGTAGACGACCCCATCACAGCGTCCGTCACCATGCCGACTTGCCGCTCGTGGCGGCCTCCTCTCGACGTGGACGACGCTGTCGCAGCGCCGATCACCACGCCGTCTTCGCCAAGCGGCATCACACCGCAACTTTTGTTGGCTTCACACCAACTTTCCACGATGACGATGGCATCACACCACCGTCGTCGGCATCACGTCGACTCTTCTTGTGGCAGCTTCGGACCGCCATCTTCACATAGCGGCACCGCATGGCCACCATCTTCACATAGCTCACGGACTCTTTTTTTTAATACTGTCGTGGGCATTGGGTGGTAATGCGTCGAGTCGTAGTGTATCCTGGCGGTGCTGAATAGCTACTGCCTAGAGGTGTAATGCCGAAAGTTAGTTCTTTGGTATGGCAATTTTTTGGCGATCCGAAGACCATCTCCAGAGTGGCGAGGCCTAAGTGGCCTTCGCGCCTAGTTATGACACTCTAAAATGAGTTTTTTAGTGGGTCTGATCCTCGAGTGATCAATCCTTAGGCTTGATAATCTGGGCTTCTTGCCCTGGGACCTCTTCATGCTATTTCTGGCGTCGGCCTGCCGATCTGTTTAAAGACCTAGCATTCTCTATTGGTATGATTGACTGCCGCTCCTGGGGTACCATGAAAATGGGCGGTCAAGTATGCGGTTCAGGTTGGAGGGCCCGAATTATGATTTTGAATTCTCTTCTCCCGCTGAACGGGTTGAGGACTACTGGCTCCTGTGCTGACTGTCGTTTCCTGGGCGTCAGTCTTTGCCTTGGGACGCTTATATTTGTTGCACCAAGGTTTGCGGACTCTGTCTTTGGCTGCTGATGTGCCCGGGGTGCTTGTGTTGGGGAACGTTGCAGAAAATAAAAAATTTCCTACGGTTTCACCAACATCCATCTATGAGTTCATCTAAGCAACGAGTGAAAGGAGAGATGCATCTACATACCACTTTGTAGATCGCGAGCGGAAGCGTTCAAAAGAACAGGGTTGAGGTAGTCGTTCTCGTCGTGATCCTATCACCGGAGATCCTAGCGCCGAACGGACGGCACCTCCGCGTCCAACACACGTACGGTCAGCGTGACGTCTCCTCCGTCTTGATCCAGCAAGGGGGAAGGAAAGGTTGATGATGATCCAGCAGCACGGCGGCGTGGTGGTGGATGCAGCAGAACTCCGGCAGGGCTTCGCCAAGCTGCTGCGGGAGGAGGACGAGGTGTAGCAGGGGGAGGGAGGCGCCAAGACACAGGGTGCGGCTGCCCTCCCCCTTGCCCTCCTTTATATAGGCCCCCAGGGGGGGCGCCGGCCCTGGGAGATGCAATCTCCCAAGGGGGGCGGCGGCCAGGGGGGTTGGAGTAACCCCCAAGGCAAGTGGTGCGCCTCCCCCCCTAGGGTTTTCAACCCTAGGCGCAGGGGAGGCCCAAGGGGGGGCGCACCAGCCCACTAGGGGCTGGTTCCCCTCCCACTTCAGTCCACGGGGCCCTCCGGGATAGGTGGCCCCACCCGGTGGACCCCCGGGACCCTTCCGGTGGTCCCGGTACAATACCGGGTGACCCCGAAACTTTCCCGGTGGCCGAAACAGCACTTCCTATATATAATTATTTACCTCTGGACCATTCCGAAACTCCTCCTGACGTCCATGGATCTCATCCGGGACTCCGAACAACATTCGGTTTGCTACATACTCATATTCATACAACCCTAGCGTCACCGAACCTTAAGTGTGTAGACCCTACGGGTTCGGGAGACATGCAGACATGACCGAGACGGCTCTCCGGTCAATAACCAACAGCGGGATCTGGATACCCATGTTGGCTCCCACATACTCCTCGATGATCTCATCGTATGAACCACGATGTCGAGGATTCAAGCAACCCCGTATACTATTCCCTTTGTCAGACGGTATGTTACTTGCCCGAGATTCGATCGTCGGTATCCCAATACCTCGTTCAATCTCGTTGCCGGCAAGTCACTTTACTCGTACCGTAATGCATGATCCCGTGACCAGACACTTGGTCACTTTGAGCTCATTATGATGATGCACTACCGAGTGGGCCCAGTGATACCTCTCCGTAATACGGAGTGACAAATCCCAGTCTCGATCCGTGTCAACCCAACAGACACTTTCGGAGATACCTGTAGTGCACCTTTATAGTCACCCAGTTACGTTGTGACGTTCGATACACCCAAAGCACTCCTACGGTATCCGGGAGTTACACGATCTCATGGTCTAAGGAAAAGATACTTGACATTGGAAAAGCTCTAGCAAAACGAACTACACGATCTTGTGCTATGCTTAGGATTGGGTCTTGTCCATCACATCATTCTCCTAATGATGTGATCCCGTTATCAACGGCATCTAATGTCCATAGTCAGGAAACCATGACTATCTGTTGATCAATGAGCTAGTCAACTAGAGGCTTACTAGGGATATATTATGGTCTAAGTATTCGCACGTGTATTACGATTTCCGGATAATACAATTATAGCATGAATAAAGACAATTATCATGAACAAGGAAATATAATAATAATCCTTTTGTTATTGCCTCTAGGGCATATTTCCAACAGTCTCCCACTTGCACTAGAGTCAATAATCTAGTTACATTGTGATGAATCGAACACCCATAGAGTTCTGGTGTTGATCATGTTTTGCTCGCGAGAGAGGTTTAGTCAACGGATCTGCGATATTCAGATCCGTATGTACTTTGCAAATATTTATGTCTCCATCTTGAACATTTTCACGGATGGAGTTGAAGCGACGCTTGATGTGCCTGGTCTTCTTGTGAAACCTGGGCTCCTTGGCAAGGGCAATAGCTCCAGTGTTGTCACAGAAGAGTTTGATCGGCCCCGACGCATTGGGTATGACTCCTAGGTCGGTGATGAACTCCTTCACCCAAATTGCTTCATGCGCTGCCTCCGAGGCTGCCATGTACTCCGCTTCACATGTAGATCCCGCCACGACGCTCTGCTTGCAGCTGCACCAGCTTACTGCTCCACCATTCAACATATACACGTATCCGGTTTGTGACTTAGAGTCATCCAGATCTGAGTCGAAGCTAGCGTCGACGTAACCCTTTACGACAAGCTCTTCATCACCTCTATAAACGAGAAACATGTCCTTTGTCCTTTTCAGGTACTTCAGGATATTCTTGACCGCTGTCCAGTGTTCCTTGCCAGGATTACTTTGGTACCTTCCCACCAAACTTACGGCAAGGTTTACATCAGGTCTGGTACACAGCATGGCATACATAATAGATCCTATGCCTGAGGCATAGGGGATGACGCTCATCTCTTCTTTATCTTTTGCCGTGGTCGGGCATTGACCCGAGCTCAATCTCACACCTTGCAGTACAGGCAAGAACCCTTTCTTGGACTGATCCATTTTGAACTTCATCAAAATCTTATCAAGGTATGTGCTTTGTGAAAGACCTATGAGGCGTCTCGATCTATCCCTATAGATCTTGATGCCTAATATGTAAGCAGCTTCTGCAAGGTCCTTCATTGAAAAACACTTATTCAAGTAGGCCTTAATGCTATCCAAGAATTCTATATCATTTCCCATCAAAAGTATGTCATCTACATATAATATGAGAAATGCTACAGAGCTCCCACTCACTTTCTTGTAAACGCAGGCTTCTCCATAAGTCTGCATAAACCCAAACGCTTTGATCATCTCATCAAAGCGAATGTTCCAACTCCGAGATGCTTGCACCAGCCCATAAATGGATCGCTAGAGCTTGCACACTTTGTTAGCATTCTTAGGATCGACAAAACCTTCCGGTTGCATCATATACAGCTCTTCCTTAAGATAACCGTTAAGGAATGCCGTTTTGACGTCCATCTGCCATATCTCATAATCATAGTATGCGGCAATTGCTAACATGATTCAGACGGACTTAAGCTTCGCTACAGGAGAGAAAGTCTCATCGTAGTCAATCCCTTGAACTTGCCGATAACCCTTAGCGACAAGTCGAGCTTTATAGATGGTGACATTACCATCCGCGTCCGTCTTCTTCTTAAAGATCCATTTGTTTTCTATCGTTCGCTAATCATCGGGCAAGTCAGTCAAAGTCCATACTTTGTTTTCATACATGAATTCTATCTCGGATTGCATGGCTTCTAGCCATTTGTTGGAATCTGGGCCCGCCATCGCTTCTTCATAGTTCAAAGGTTCACCATTGTCTAACAACATGATTTCCAGGACAGGGTTGCCATACCACTCTGGTGTGTAACGTGTCCTTGTGGACCTACGAAGTTCAGTAGCAACTTGATCCGAAGTACCTTGATCATCATCATTAATTTCCTCTCAGTCGGTGTAGGCAGCACAGGAATTTTTTCTTGAGTGGCACTACTTTCCGGTTCAAGAGGTAGTACTTCATCGAGTTCTACTTTCCTCCCACTCCCTCCTTTCAAGAGAAACTCTTTTTCCAGAAAGGATCCGTTCTTGGCAACAAAGATCTTGCCCTCGGATCTTAAGTAGAAGGTATACCCAATGGTTTCCTTAGGGTATCCTATGAAGACGCATTTTTCCGACTTGGGTTCGAGCTTTTCAGGTTAAAGTTTCTTGACATAAGCATCGCATCCCCAAACTTTTAGAAACGACGGCTTAGGTTTCTTCCCAAACCATAATTCATACGGTGTCGTCTCAACGGATTTAGACGGTTCCCTATTTAAAGTGAATGTAGCTGTCTCTAGAGCGTATCCCCAAAATGATAGCGGTAAATCGGTAAGTGACATCATAGATCGCACCATATCCAATAGAGTGCGATTACGATGTTCGGACACACCGTTACGCTGAGGTGTTCCAGGCGGCGTGAGTTGTGAAACGATTCCACATTTTCTTAAGTGTGTACCAAATTCGTGACTTAAATATTCTCCTCCATGATCCGATCGTAAGAATTTTATCTTTCGGTCACGTTGATTCTCTACTTCATTCTGAAATTCCTTGAACTTTTCAAAGGTCTCAGACTTTTGTTTCATCAAGTAGACATACCCATATCTACTCAAGTCATCAGTGAGAGTGAGAACATAACGATATCCTCCGCGAGCCTCAACGCTCATTGGACCACACACATCAGTATGTATGATTTCCAATAAGTTGGTTGCTCGCTCCATTGTTCAGGAGAACGGGCTCTTGGTCATTTTGCCCATGAGGCATGGTTCGCATGTGTCAAATGATTCATAATCCAGAGACTCTAAAAGTCCATTAGCCTGGAGCTTCTTCATGCGCTTGACACCAATGTGACCAAGGCGGCAGTGCCACAAGTATGTGGGACTATCGTTATCAACTTTACATCTTTTGGTATTCACACTATGAATATGTGTAACATTACGTTCGAGATTCATTAAGAATAAACCATTGACCATCGGGGCATGACCATAAAACATATCTCTCATATAAATAGAACAACCATTATTCTCGGATTTAAATGAGTAGCCATCTCGCATCAAATGAGATCCAGATACAATGTTCATGCTCAAACTTGGCACTAAATAACAATTATTGAGGTTTAAAACTAATCCCGTAGGTAAATGTAGAGGTAGGCCGACGGCGATCACATCGACCTTGGAACCATTCCCGACGTGCATCGTCACCTCGTCCTTCGCCAGTCTCCGCTTATTCCGCAGCTCCTGCTGTGAGTTACAAATATGAGCAACGGCACCGGTATCAAATACCCAGAAGTTACTACGAGTACTGGTAAGGTACACATTAATTACATGTATATCAAATATACCTTTAGTGTTGCCGACCTTCTTATCCGCTAAGTATTTGGGGCAGTTCCGCTTCCAGTGACCCTTCCCTTTGCAATAAAAGCACTCAGTCTCAGGCTTGGGTCCATTCTTTGACTTCTTCCCGGCAACTGGCTTACCGGGCGCGGCAACATCTTTGTCGTCCTTCTTGAAGTTCTTCTTACCCTTGCCCTTCTTGAACTTAGTGGTCTTATTGACCATCAACACTTGATGTTCTTTCTTGATTTCAACCTCTGCTGATTTCAGCATTGTAAATACCTCAGGAATGGTCTTCACCATCCCCTGCATATTGTAGTTCAGCACAAAGCTCTTGTAGCTTGGTGGGAGCGACTGAAGGATTCTGTCAATGACCGCCTCGTCCGGGAGGTTGATCTCCAGCTGGGACAGGCGGTTGTGCAACCCAGACATTTGGAGTATGTGCTCACTGACAGGACTATTTTCCTCCATCTTACAACTATAGAACTTGTCGGAGACTTCATATCTCTCGACCCGGGCATGAGCTTGAAAAACCATTTTCATCTCCTCGAACATCTCATATGCTCCGTGTCGCTCAAAACGCTTTTGGAGCCCCGGTTCTAAGCTATAAAGCATGCCGCACTGAACGAGGGAGTAATCATCAGCACGTGATTGCCAAGTGTTCATAACGTCTTGGTTCTCTGGGATGGGTGCTTCACCTAGCGGTGCATCTAGGACATAATCTTTCTTGGTTGCTATGAGGATGATCCTCAGGTTCCGGACCCAGTCCGAATAGTTGCTGCCATCATCTTTCAGCTTGGTTTTCTCTAGGAACGCGTTGAAGTTCATGTTGACATGAGCGTTGGCCATTTGATCTACAAGACATATTTTGCAAAGACTTTAGACTAAGTTCATGATAATTAAGTTCATCTAATCAAATTATTTAATGAACTCCCACTCAGATTGACATCCCTCTAGTCATCTAAGTGTTACACGATCCGAGTCGACTAGTCCGTGTCCGATCATCACGTGAGACGGACTAGTCATCATCGGTGAACATCTCCATGTTGATCGTATCTTCCATACGACTCATGTTCGACCTTTCGGTCTCTTGTGTTCCGAGGCCATGTCTGTACATGCTAGGCTCGTCAAGTTAACCCTAAGTGTTTCTGCACGTGTAAAATTGTCTTACACCCGTTGTATATGAACGTAAGGATCTATCACACTCGATCATCACGTGGTGCTTCGAAACGACGAACTTTAGCAACGGCGCACAGTTAGGGGGAACACTTTCTTGAAATTATTATAGTGGATCATCTTATTTACTACCGTCGTTCTAAGTAAACAAGATGCATAAACATAATAAACATCACATGCAATTATATAAAGTAGTGACATGATATGGCCAATATCATATAGCTCCTTCGATCTCCATCTTCGGGGCTCCATGATCATCTTCGTCACCGGCATGACACCATGATCTCCATCATCATGATCTCCATCATCGTGTCTTCATGAAGTTGTCACGCCAATGACTACTTCTACTTCTATGGCTAACGCGTTTAGCAATAAAGTAAAGTAATTTACATGGCGTTCTTCAATGACACGCAAGTCATACAAAATAAAGACAACTCCTATGGCTCCTGCCGGTTGTCATACTCATCGACATGCAAGTCATGATCCCTATTACAAGAACATGATCTCATACATCACAATATATCATTCATCATTCATCACAACTTCTGGCCATATCACATCACACGACAATTGCTACAAAAACAAGTTAGACGTCCTCTAATTGTTGTTGCATCTTTTACGTGGCTGCAATTGGGTTCTAGCAAAAACGTTTTCTTACCTATGAATAACCACAACGTGATTTTGACAACTTCTATTTACCCTTCATAAGGACCCTTTTCGTCGAATCCGCTCCAAGTAAAGTGGGAGAGACAGACACCCGCTAGCCACCTTATGCAACTAGTGCATGTCAGTCGGTGGAACCTGTCTCACGTAAGCGTACGTGTAAGGTCGGTCCGGGCCGCTTCATCCCACAATACCGCTGAAGCAAGAAAAGACGAGTAGCGGCAAGCAAGTTGATAAGATCTATGCCCACAACAAAATTGTGTTCTACTCGTGTAATAGAGAACTACACATAGACCTAGCTCATGATGCCACTGTTGGGGAACGTTGCAGAAAATAAAAAATTTCCTACGGTT
Organism: Triticum aestivum; assembly: GCF_018294505.1. Classification (NCBI taxonomy): domain Eukaryota; kingdom Viridiplantae; phylum Streptophyta; class Magnoliopsida; order Poales; family Poaceae; genus Triticum; species Triticum aestivum. The sequence goes on from NC_057810.1 coordinate 48,621,987, forward strand.
TCACCAAGATCCATCTATGAGTTCATCTAAGCAACGAGTGAAAGGAGAGATGCATCTACATAGCACTTTGTAGATCGCGAGCGGAAGCGTTCAAAAGAACGGGGTTGAGGTAGTCGTTCTCGTCGTGATCCTATCACCGGAGATCCTAGCGCCGAACGGACGGCACCTCCGCGTTCAACACACGTACGGTCAGCGTGACGTCTCCTCCGTCTTGATCCAGCAAGGGGGAAGGAGAGGTTGATGATGATCCAGCAGCACGGCGGCGTGGTGGTGGATGCAGCAGAACTCCGGCAGGGCTTCGCCAAGCTGCTGCGGGAGGAGGACGAGGTGTAGCAGGGGGAGGGAGGCGCCAAGGCACAGGGTGCGGCTGCCCTCCCCCTTGCCCTCCTTTATATAGGCCCCCAGGGGGGCGCCGTCCCTGGGAGATGCAATCTCCCAAGGGGGGCGGCGGCCAGGGGGGTTAGAGTACCCCCCAAGGCAAGTGGTGCGCCTCCCCCCTAGGGTTTTCAACCCTAGGTGCAGGGGAGGCCCAAGGAGGGGCGCACCAGCCCACTAGGGGCTGGTTCCCCTCCCACTTCAGCCCACGGGGCCCTCCGGGATAGGTGTCCCCACCCGGTGGACCCCCGGGACCCTTCCGGTGGGTCCCGGTACAATACCGGGTGACCCCGAAACGTTCCCGATGGCCGAAACAGCACTTCCTATATATAATTCTTTACCTCCGGACCATTCTGAAACTCCTCGTGACGTCCGGGATCTCATCCGGGACTCCGAACAACATTCGGTTTGCTACATACTCATATTCATACAACCCTAGCGTCACTGAACCTCAAGTGTGTAGACCCTACGGGTTCGGGAGACATGCAGACATGACCGAGACGGCTCTCCGGTCAATAACCAACAGCGGGATCTGGATACCCATGTTGGCTCCCACATACTCCTCGATGATCTCATCGGATGAACCACGATGTCGAGGATTCAAGCAACCCCGTATACTATTCCCTTTGTCAGACGGTATGTTACTTGCCCAAGATTCGATCGTCGGTATCCCAATACCTCGTTCAATCTCGTTGCCGGCAAGGCACTTTACTCGTACCGTAATGCATGATCCCGTGACCAGACACTTGGTCACTTTGAGCTCATTATGATAATGCACTACCGAGTGGGCCCAGTGATACCTCTCCGTAATACGGAGTGACAAATCCCAGTCTCAATCCGTGTCAACCCAACAGACACTTTCGGAGATACCTGTAGTGCACCTTTATAGTCACCCAGTTACCTTGTGACGTTTGATACACTCAAAGCTCTCCTACGGTATCCGGGAGTTACACGATCTCATGGTCTAAGGAAAAGATACTTGACATTGGAAAAGCTCTAGCAAAACGAACTACACGATCTTGTGCTATGCTTAGGATTGGGTCTTGTCCATCACATCATTCTCCTAATGATGTGATCCCGTTATCAACGACATCTAATGTCCATAGTCAGGAAACCATGACTATCTGTTGATCAATGAGCTAGTCAACTAGAGGCTTACTAGGGACATATTATGGTCTAAGTATTCACACGTGTATTACGATTTCCGGATAATACAATTATAGCATGAATAAAAACAATTATCATGAACAAGGAAATATAATAATAATCCTTTTATTATTGCCTCTAGGGCATATTTCCAACAGCTTGCTATGTTGTTGTTTGGTATGTAATGTTGATCTTGCGCGTAGCCCCTTGCCGCAGTGTGCTGTCGGCGGGGTGTAGGCCTGCATTTGATTTTTCGTGCCGCCTCCTCGAATTGAGGTAGTAGCCTGCGCTTTGGGTAGTATTTTGTTCGGCGCTCGAGTCTGTATTCCTCGGCTGCCCGGGCCTTGGTCCGTCTGTCCGCGAGCAGATTCTGATCAGCTTTAAGCTGCTGTTGTTTCCTTTTCAGGCTTCTTGAAGTGGCTATAAGTCGGCGCTTCAAGCGCTCCTGCTCTATGGGATCCTCTGGTACGCCGATTTCGTCGTCACCCGAGGCTCGCCTCGTCTTTGGAGGGAGGCATATAGTTATTGTCCTCCAAGTATCCGTCTGTCGCCTATTCGTCTGGGATGACCTGTCCATGTTTCTGTTCGGCCTGCTCGAGGGTAGGCTGGTCGGGATTGTATCCCTCTTCGGCGCCATCTGGATTATTTTCTTCTTCGGTTCCGGTATTGTTGTGACGGGGCTTGGAGCGGCGCCGGTGACGCCCATGCTTTGATTTCTTCCCTGAGGGGTTATCTCCTGTTGCCTCATCGCCATTGTTTTCTTTGGGAGTATCCACCATGTATATATTATATGAAGAGGTGGCAGTCCAGCGCCCTGTGGGCGGTGGTTCCTGTTCTTCTCCCGCATCGTCGTCTATACCGGCGATGTCTTCGGAATTGAAGTTAAGCACGTCGGTCAAGTCATCGACCGTGGCTATTAAGTGGGTGGTGGGTGGGTAACGAATTTCTTCGTCGCCTGCTTCCCACTTGAGCCGAACATAGTTCGGCCAGGAATCTCCTGATAGAGAGAGAGACCTTAATGAATTTAGCACTGCGCCGAAGGGGGGGTACTGGAAGATATCCGCGGCGGTGAATTCCATTACTGGAGCCCAATCGAATTCGATGGGCATGGATGCACGCGGTCTGGGACCTACGACCGAAGGTGAGTCCGGGCGTCCGGAGACACAGATCTCCTTAGGAGCGGAGTCTGTGTTCGGCTCCAACGCTGAGGAGTGTGCGGCCTCCGGGGTGGGGTCCATCCATCCGTCCTCGGGAGGCACGACCTACTCTGGAACGAAGTCCGAAGCCATAGCAGGTGCGATATTCCGAATACTATCTGACGACAGATCCAGGTCATGCACATCGTGATCGTTCGGCGCTCCTGACATGGGCCCGAATCCGTCGAAGATCAAGTCTCCGCGGATGCCGGTAGTGTAGTTTAGGTTTCCAAACCTGACCTGATGGCCAGGGGCGTAGTTGTCGATCTGCTCCAGATGGCCAAGCGAGTTGGCCCGCAGTGCAAAGCCGCCGAACTCGAAGATCTGTCAGGGGAGGAAAGTCTCACCCAGGATGGCGTTGTTGAAGGTTGGAGGAGCCATCGAGTGTCAGGACCCCGACTCAATGCCACATCGATCTAGCATGTAACACCTCATATCACTTTGCGGCCTCACGCACGGTATTCCCACGGGTGTCGCCTTACCTTAGCCCGGGACCGTTTGCGCCTTTTGGCACACGTATATGACAGTGTCGCTAGCATCCATATGATAAGGAGCCCGGGCTGACATGGCTAGTCGTAAACCCAAAGTGGCACAGACTTACAGGGACAGGCATCCATGACCCAGCATCGAACGTGTCGGTCATCAGCGAGTGAAACCAGGCTGTAGCACTAGGCTAGCAGGACTCCGGTGAACCGGGCTGTAGCGGGCTAACAGGACTCCGGTACTCAATGCGTGACATTTCCCCGAAGGGACAGACACAGGAACGAAGAAGGACACATGCCGGCCAGCCTAAGTGTTCCAGAGCAGTAGCAAGCTACCATGGCTCAGCGGTAACACTAGGAGACATTTCCCGGTAAGAGAGGCTACTAAAGATAAACAACTAGATGGTCAGATCCCACACATACCAAGCATTTCAATCATACACACAATATGCTCGATATGTGCAAATACAACGAAGCATCACAACATGACTCTACGACACAAGTACTTTATTCATTAGGCTCCGAGGAGCGAGATATTACAAACATGGGTCTCATGACCCAACACTCAGAGCATACAAGTCAAAGCACAAGCGGAAACTATCATGTCTGAGTACAGACATCTATAAATGAAAAAGGCTGAGAAGCCTGACTATCTACCAAATCCTGCTGAGGGCACAAGATCGTAGCTGAGGTAACAAGCTAAACGTCGAAGTCCACGCGAAACTACTAGTGAGACCGAAGTCTCTCTGCAAAACATAAAATAGGCAAACGTGAGTACAAATGTACCCAGCAAGACTTACATCAGATCTATCTACATATGCATCATTATCAACTATAAGCAACCCAGAAGTCCTTTTCCGCGGACATGGCTATTCGAATAGATGATGTTAACCCTGCAGGGGTGTACTTCTTCATACATGTTTCCACCACTTAGCGTCTGCACACGACATGTGCTCGGCAGACTTCAAGCGAAAGCCGACGTGGGTGTAGACCACGACCTACCTAAACACTCAAGTCTCTAGTCCAGGTTTATCGCCTATTCGGGTTCCATCCATGAGGAGATCCGGCCGGAGTTTCGCTCACAGCCCCAAACGATGTGAACAGGGTTCCCGAGATACCAAACGGGCATCCGGTACACCGTGCCACGTACCTACCGCATCACAGCCCACCCCTATGGTCAGCGCTGTCCACGGCCTCCAGTAAGCTACAAACACCAGAAACTACTTGCAACTCCTGGACAGAGAACTAGGGTGAATAAGAAGTCGAGCGGGGTCATATTTCAGGGCCCAATGCATGGTAGTAGCTGAATCATGGATCACAAACACAGAACTCAGTTCCTGAGGACGGCTGCAATGAGACAACCCACCATGTACTCCTACATGGCCTCTCACCGCTACCTTTACCAAATCGTATTCACACACTTAGCTCTCACACAGTAGGACAGGTTCACACGCCTCTGATTCATCCCCGATGAATCAGACCCGACTCAACTCTAAGCAGTAGCAGGCATGACAAACAAACATAAATGAGTAGGCACATCAGGGCTCAAACAACTCCTACTCATGCTAGTGGGTTTCATCTATTTACTGTGGCAATGACAGGTCATGCAGAGGATAAAAGGGTTCAACTACCGCAGCATGTAAAAGTTGAATCGGTGTTGTCCTAATGCAGTAAAAGAGAGCAGGAGCGAGAGAGTGGGATTGTATCGGAATGAACAAGGGGGTTTTGCTTGCCTGGCACTTCTGAAGATAACATTGAGTCTTCATCAGTGTCAACGATCACAACGTCGGACATCGTCTACCGGGAGGGAACAGATACCGGCAACAAGAAGAAATACAATCAATGCAATGCACAATATGATGCATGATCATGACATGGCAAAATGAATGTGTTTTGGGCTAATGCAACTAACAACAGATTAAATGAAGTTGGTTTGAATACAAGATTCAAATTCAAACTCCATATGTGATTATTCAAATGCCATTCACTTCATTTGCCCTAAACAGTAGTGATAAGTTGTTCTAACATGCATGAAAATGGTACAGATTGATTCCTTGAATTTTTCTGATAATTTTTCATATATAATTTATTTAATTTGGAGTTACGGTTAATTTTCTATGATTTATTGAAGTTTTAGCTATTTTCTGGAATTTCCTGATTATTTAGAATTAAAATAATTCCAGAAAATGAATTATGGCGTCAGCATGTCATCACCTTGACGTCAGCAGGTCAACAGGGCGCCTCCAGGTCAAACCTGACCAGTGGGGTCCACTGGTCAGTGACCCAGGGCTGTTTAGTGTCAATGGCAGGTGGGGCCGGGTCAAAGGCCACGTCAGCATGGTCAAAGCTGACGTGTGGGGCCATTGTGATTAATCTAAACTAACAGAAGTTTAAGCCGTGGTTAATTAAGGGCGTGGGGCCCAACTGTCAGTGTCACAAAGCGGTGATTAGTGGCTAATTAAGCCAGCCATGTCACTGGCCACCGGAGTTCGGCCGGCGGCGACCCGGAACGCGGCGGAAGTTCACCGGGGTTGCGCTACGGGCGACGGCTGGACGCGCGAAGGGCACCAGAAGGTAGCCCGTGCCCGTGCGCACCTAGGGGGGCCAACGGGAGGTGCGGGGGTGGACGGAGTCCGCCGGAGTGGAGCCCGAGGCGGCGGCCGGAGCTCGGGTAGGTGCGGGGTTAGTGCTGCGGCTTGGAAACAAGCTAGCTGCCACTCTAGCGTTGCTCCACGGGTCGTTGCGAGTGCAACGGACGCATGCGCGGGGCCATTTGGTCACCGGGGCTTCGCCGGCGACGAGTCCGTGCGGCGGAGCGTCTCGGCTCCGGTAGAGGGGGCGGCTAGAGCTCGAAATCGAACTTGGGGTTAGGGGGAAACGGAGCAGGGACTCACGGGGATCGTGCAGGGAGGGTCAGCGGGCTCGGGGGCGCGCCGGAGTGGCCGAATTTGACGGAGAACGGCGCCGGGGCCGAAGCTCGGAGATGATGACGATGGCGGCTGCTCGGGGCCCTTCCGGTCACGTGGCTCGGTGAGGGGGTTGGCGACGAGGTGCAGGAGCTGGGGAGCACGTCGGAGAGGGGAGGGGGTGGCCGTGGTCATGTGTACGGCGACGATGGCGGCGAGCTCCGCTCGGTGGTGTGCGCGAGAGGGAAACAGAAGAGGGAATGGGGTCCAGGGGGAGAGAGGGGAGGTGCAGGGGGCGAGGGCGGCTCCGTGGCGTCGCGAGGGAGTCGGGGAGGCTGCCACGGGGAAGCAGGAGGTGGCCGGCGCTCTTCGGGCGCGCGCCACGCCTCGCCTCTGCCTACTGGCAGAGGAAGAAGAGGACAAGGAGGGAGGTGGGCTGGGCCGGTTGGGGGGGGGGGGCTGGGCCAGGTAGGCTGCGGTAAGTGGCCCAGGTAAGCTCTGTTCTTTTTATTTTATTTCAGTTTTCTATTTTGCAGGTTTGTTTTGAATTTGGTTTTGAAACCAATTCAATTTATTTTGCTTCTGACAATATTTTTAGGAGCTAAAAGAATTAAAACAATGCTCCACAAAATATTTCAGAATTATTGGACCTATATTTATTTAATAGTAGATATAAATCCAATTCAAATAATTATTGATTTAATTCAAATGCCCAAATTAAATGTTTCTGAGACACCAAAAATATTGGTTTGGATTTTACCTCTTGCCAATATTTCCAGAGGATATCAGGAACATTTTCTTGGACACATTTGAGAAGATTTAATTGTTGGTTATTTTTAGAGGTTTCTGAGGCTTTGAAAATTCCTCAATTCAAATTTCATTTGAATTTAAACATGATGCAGCAAGAGGTCTAGCCTAGTGCATTACCAGAAGCTAGGGATGTGACAACTCACCCCCACTAAACAAGAATCTCGTCTCGAGATTCAAGCGTAGGGTAGGATGAAGGGGAAGCGGAAACTAGTACAATCTTCACGATCCAGGTTGCACTTCAAATGAACGTTGATTTGAACACCATCTTTGTCTTGTCGTCTTGCTCTGAGAACTCCAGCTAACATGACAAGAAGAGGAAAGGAGAACTCTAGAAGGATTAAACTTCTTAAAGAACGAACAACTCAGGATTAACTCACGGAATGGGACATATGATCATCTCTCGGGTTGAGACACGAGATACACATCAAGAGGGGTGGAGAGAAACGGATGACGAAGGTTCACTAAGTAGACAACGATTCCACACTTAAGAAGGTGGTAAACGATTGTCAACGTAGCGAGGAGTTGAGTTGCCATGATACCACGACGAAACATCCTGGAGGAGGGTGATTCGTAGATTGTTACCCTAAGTGGCAAAAAGAATTACTTTTGATTTAGAGATCATTGAAACTCTTCATACCAGCCTAAGGCAATCACAAGCGATCATTTGGTGGGGGTTGGTAGAATGGCATACTCGGACTTGGATGATGTGGATTACCTTGTTGAAGACAACGCAATGTATGATTTTGCTTATCACCGGAAATGGAAGGGACCCATGGTAGAATGGCACATTGGCGGGGCAAGCTGGAAACAGAATGCAAATGCTGGGAATGATTCTGGTAACTGGGGAAGAACCCAACAACAGAGAGTGAATTCACTGTTTGAAAAGATCATAGCATTGCCGAGGAAACTGAGAGCAAACCCAGTTAGTGCCGACGATAACACCTAGAGCTTGTGCGTGCTCTCAAGAACTTGAGCATTTTCATATTCATCAAGGTTTTACCAACATCCGTGTCAAGGATCCGGTAACACAACTTGCTGCCATGATGAATGATGATGGATGATGCAGATGCAAAGGAAGATACCACTTTCTCAGATTTCACCTTAGCGAGGCCAAGGAAATAAAAATCTGGATGAGCGACCGAGAGACATTTAGCACTCCGCTTCTAATGTTCTCCTTGATGTGCTAGTGTAACCCATTCATAGATATGGTTTGGTATCTAGAACATCAAGTAAAGGTTGGACTTCGGAAACACAAAAATCCATAGGGGCAACTAGGGAGCAAACCCTACGAAATCCTTATGGGGAGGTGGCCAACTTCATCAATCAAGATATTATAATAACAGGTCTTCCGGCTGGGTGTGTTGGCCACGACATCCACTTTACCGGTTATCGCGCGACCAATATTATAATTCTTGGGAAATATTCCAACCATCATATCTGCCTGAGATTCAGATCTGGTTGGTGTCAGGATATTCCAGACTCATCGAGTCTAGGAAGAAAAACGGAAGTTTGCAACACAAATCGACGAGATGACGTTGCGAGATTCTCGGGAAATGAATTACGATAGCAAGCTCCAAAACATGAGCTGGTTCTGCTACAACATGTGAACACGTTGTCCCAGACAAGCATGCCCACATGGTAGTCTTACAATAAAACACTACCGAGTTCTGGTTGGGAACCATCAGCGAGGATATCGAAGTTCTTTCATAAGTCCGGATTAGCTCTTATGAAGATACTCCTTCTCCTTGAACAAATCAGTCAGTGGCTTGGTGTGCTAGGATACACATATGGAATGAAGGTTGCAAGTCTCCAGACCACAGAATACTTCGCACGTGTGCATGACTGACTTGCGATGATTCCAGAGGAAGCAACATTGACTTTCTCGAGTCCACGGCGGCAACTTGCATCAAATGCATATGAACTAGAGGAAGTCACTTCTTACATCCGAACATATGCTTCATGAGCTAGCATGAACAAATGCTTCAAAAGTTTCCAACACTAACTTATTGTCCAACAAAATCATGGAGGAGATAAGGATGTTGTCAATGGGCTCAACAACAATTCATCCGGGTTTCCTTTTAAAAGGAATTCCATAGTTAAGTGAACACGGTGATAGCATTGGTCAGGCCAAAGATGTAATGGTGTATGCTCGAGGGATCAACCACGAATAAGACAACATTACGAGCATCGTTGGTACTGATTTGACTTAACGATGGCCCACACTCAAATCAAAGGATTGATAAGACAATAGGTCCAACAACTGATCACAGGGACCAATCGATGAAGATATCATCTTTCTTCAACACACACTACACAAGAATATCCCTCTGGACGAACTAAGTCAGGGCAAGCTTTTATCTTCCAACTCTCCAAGTTGATGCATAGCTTAACCAACTAGCTCAGGGGTATCCAACACGGATTCTTGGAGAAAGGGTGGTTTACAGGATAAACCAACTTGATCACGAGCTTAACATAACAGTCAGGTGACAACCTGGTGATACTTTCGAGAAGATATTCGGAAAATCACGAACCACCGATATGTTACTAAGCTCGAGAACAATCTTGCCTTTCAGAGCAAGATGATATGATCAAATGAGTGAGGACTTGACAAGATCCTAACTCATCAATCGAAGGGTGTACCGAAATAAGGACTAGGTAGCACGATCAGTCTTAGAGAGATGATTTAAAAACCAACATGCTAAGATTGAAATTATTATCCTTTATCTACCAAGCAACGAGGTTGCTAGGAGTATTGAATTCACACATCACGATTCACTTGTCGGCCTTCCGGTTGCGACAACACGGAACCGAGGGATGAATAATGATGGCGAGAAGTATCACTACATCAAGAATTCACAAGAGCCGGTGCAATCCTCATGAAAATCCTGACATAAGACGGTAATACTTCAGGGTAGAACAGAATCAAAAGCTGGATTAGCAATTTGTTCTGCGGAGCACAACTTCTTTGACCCAATCCTGGATATGGAAGAGGTACTGGAGTTTGTTTCTCCTAGTCATTCCGCGATAGAATGGCTTGACGGACCACAAGAGTAGTGGGCATCGAGGAACACGAAAGCACAACTACTCCTGACTATCAATTGATAGACGAGGCCAGAAAACAACTAAGGAGGGACAACTCAAAGGAACATATAACTTTCTGAGTTGTGGATGCATAGATTAGTATGTCGAACCAGGTTCAACATAATTCTTCCGGATAACCCATGCAGAAAGGTAGAACTGGCAGAGTCACAATATATAACGGAGAGCTCATCAAGAATAATCCTGTTGTGATATTTCAGTTCAACGGGAAACTTCTGCCATAAGTAGTTCATGGTATTTGGAAGAAGAAGATACCACGGACTTTAAGGACTATCGCAAAGGTTACTAATATCCTAAAGGAACTAGCAAACACTATCAACATGAAGTAAGTAGAGTGAATCTCGGGTTCAAAGCCCAAGGAGTAGAATACCTACTACTAAGTGGCATCACGGGATGCTTTCGAGAATAAAAGCCAGAATCATCACACTGGGACACAAAACATGGATAGACTACTAGATGATCCCCTGAGACACCTAGGGTCATAGTAATAACTCCAACATAAAGGTCGAGGCAGTAGAGTACCTCAACTCAACAATTTGTGTGATTAACCTGGCCTATGGGAACATTGAAACGGGAAGAAAGGATTTGCAAATGCATCAGACTACTTAGAAACCTGGGATGACTCGGACAGCATAACGGCTGTAAATGCTCAGAAAAGATTTGAGACATTCACAAAAATGGTGGCATAACCACTCAGAAGCACAATATCAAGGTTTCGAGATCAACAATTAACATACAGAGGTAGAAACTGAACTGAGGCTTAAATCCAACAATCTTATAAGTCTACTGATTAGTAACACGTGATCCTAATAGAAAGAAGAGATAGCCTAGTTCTTAATCCCCGTAGAAGAGAAGATGATGACTCAGATCAGAAGGGCATGAGGTATAAGGAGTAAAAAGAGCCTTACGTTCCATCCCACAATCAATTCCCTTATATAACTAAAGAATTTCTAGACTCAACTTCGACCAGTTTGGCTTGGTAATCCTACAGGCAGTCAAGCTCTGATACCAACGCTGTCAGGACCCCGACTCAATGCCACATCGATCTAGCATGTAACACCTCATATCACTTTGCGGCCTCACGCACGGTATTCCCACGGGTGTCGCCTTACCTTTGCCCGGGACCGTTTGCGCCTTTTGGCACACGTATATGACAGTGTCGCTAGCATCCATATGATAAGGAGCCCGGGCTGACATGGCTAGTCGTAAACCCAAAGTGGCACAGACTTACAGGGACAGGCATCCATGACCCAGCATCGAACGTGTCGGTCATCAGCGAGTGAATCCAGGCTGTAGCACTGGGCTAGCAGGACTCCGGTGAACCGGGCTGTAGCGGGCTAACAGGACTCCGGTACTCAACGCGTGACATTTCCCCGAAGGGACAGACACAGGAACGAAGAAGGACACATGCCGGCCAGCCTAAGTGTTCCGGAGCAGTAGCAAGCTACCATGGCTCAGTGGAAACACTAGGAGACATTTCCCGGTAAGAGAGGCTACTAAAGATAAACAACTAGATGGTCAGATCCCACACATACCAAGCATTTCAATAACATACACACAATATGCTCGATATGTGCAAATACAACATGGCATCACAACATGACTCTACGACTCAAGTAATCTATTCAATAGGCTCCGAGGAGCGAGATATTACAAACATGGGTCTCATGACCCAACACTCAGAGCATACAAATCAAAGCACAAGCGGAAGCTATCATGTCTGAGTACAGACATCTATAAATGAAAAAGGCTGAGAAGCCTGACTATCTACCAAATCCTGCCGAGGGCACAAGATCGTAGCTGAGGTAACAAGCTAAACGTCGAAGACCACGCGGAAACTACTAGTGAGACTGAAGTCTCTCTGCAAAACATAAAATAGGCAAACGTGAGTACAAATGTACCCAGCAAGACTTACATCAGATCTATCTACATATGCATCATTATCAACAAAGGGGTGGTGGGGTTTAACTGCAGCAAGCCAGCTCTGACTCGGTGGCTATCCTAAACTACGACTGCAATGTAACTCTTTGAGGTGGCGCACACGAGTCCACATATTCACCAACCAATACACCACTATGGATCCGCTCCCGTCTCCCTACGAGAACGCCATCCATAGCACTCACGCTTATCTTGCGTATTTTAGAGTATCCACTTTCACTTGTCTATGAACTGATATAAGCAACCCAGAAGTCCTTTTCCGCGGACACGGCTATTCGAATAGATGATGTTAACCCTGCAGGGGTGTACTTCTTCATACATGTTTCCACCACTTACGCGTCTGCACACGACATGTGCTCGGCAGACTTCAAGCGAAAGCCCGACGTGGGTGTAGGCCACGGACCTACCTAAACACTCAAGTCTCTAGTCCAGGTTTATCGCCTATTCGGGTTCCATCCATGAGGAGATCCGGCCGGAGTTTCGCTCACAGCCCCAAACGATGTGAACAGGGTTCCCGAGATACCAAACGGGCATCCGGTACACCGTGCCACGTACCTACCGCATCACAGCCCACCCCTACGGTCAGCGCTGTCCACGGCCTCCAGTAAGCTACAAACACCAGAAACTACTTGCAACTCCTGGACAGAGGACAAGGGTGATTAAGAAGCCGAGAGGGTCCATTGGTTTCGGGCCCAATGCGTGGTAGTAGCTGAATCATGGATCACAAACACAGAACTCAGTTCCTGAGGACGGCTGCAATGAGACAACCCACCATGTACTCCTACATGGCCTCTCACCGCTACCTTTACCAAATCGTGTTCACACACTTAGCTCACACACAGTAGGACATGTTCACACACCTCTGATTCATCCCCGATGAATCAGACCTGACTCAACTCTAAGCAGTAGCAGGCATGACAAACAAGCATGAATGAGTAGGCACATCAGGGCTCAAACAACTCCTACTCATGCTAGTGGGTTTCATCTAATTACTGTGGAATGACAGGTCATGCAGAGGATAAAGGGGTTCAGCTACCGCAGCAAGTAACAAATATGTCGTTGTTGTCCTAATGCAGTAAAAGAGAGCAGGAGCGAGAGAGTAGGATTGTATCGGAATGGACAAGGGGGTTTTGCTTGCCTGGCACTTCTGAAGATAACATTGAGTCTTCATCAGTGTCAACGATCACAACGTCGGAACATCCTCTACTGGGAGGGAACAGATACCGGCAACAAAGAAGAAATACAATCAATGCAATGCACAATATGATGCATGCTCATGACATGGCAATATGAATGTGTTTTGGGCTAATGCAACTAGCAACAGATTAAATGAAGTTGGTTTGAATACAAGATTCAAATTCAAACTCCATATATGGTTATTTAAATGCCCTTTATTTGATTTGTGCCTAAACAGCAGCTATAAGTTGTTCTAGCATGCATGAAAATGGTACAGATGGATTCCTTGAATTTTTCTGATAATTTTTCATATATAAATTATTTAATTTGGAGTTACGGTTGAATTTCTATGATTTTTAGAAGTTTTTACAATTTTCTGGAATTTTCTGATTATTTAGAATTAAAATAATTCCAGAAAATGAATTATGGCGTCAGCATGTCATCACCTTGACGTCAGCAGGTCAACAGGGCGCCTCCAGGTCAAACCTGACCAGTGGGGTCCACTGGTCAGTGACCCAGGGCTGTTTAGTGTCAATGGCAGGTGGGGCCGGGTCAAAGGCCACGTCAGCATGGTCAAAGCTGACGTGTGGGGCCACTGTGATTAATCTAAACTAACAGAAGTTTAAGCCGTGGTTAATTAAGGGCATGGGGCCCAGCTGTCAGTGTCACAAAGCGGTGATTAGTGGCTAATTAAGCCAGCCACGTCACTGGCCACCGGAGTTCGGCCGGCGGCGACCCGGAACGCGGCGGAAGTTCACCGGGGTTGCGCTACGGGCGACGGCTGGACGCGCGAAGGGCACCAGAAGGTAGCCCGTGCCCGTGCGCACCTAGGGGGGCCAACGGGAGGTGCGGGGGTGGACGGAGTCCGCCGGAGTGGAGCCCGAGGCGGCGGCCGGAGCTCGGGTGGGTGCGGGGTTAGTGCTGCGGCTTGCAAACAAGCTAGCTGCCACGCTAGCGTTGCTCCACGGGTCGTTGCGAGTGCAACGGACGCACGCGCGGGGCCATTTGGTCACCGGGGCTTCGCCGGCGACGAGTCCGTGCGGCGGAGCGTCTCGGCTCCGGTAGAGGGGGCGGCTAGAGCTCGAAATCGAACTTGGGGTTAGGGGGAAACGGAGCAGGGACTCACGGGGATCGTGCAGGGAGGGTCAGCGAGCTCGGGGGCGCGCCGGAGTGGCCGAATTCGACGGAGAACGGCGCCGGGGCCGAAGCTCGGAGATGATGACGATGGCGGCTGCTCGGGGCCCTTCCGGTCACGTGGCTCGGTGAGGGGGTTGGCGACGAGGTGCAGGAGCTCGGGAGCACGTCGGAGAGGGGAGGGGGTGGCCGTGGTCATGGGTACGGCGACGATGGCGGCGAGCTCCGCTCGGTGGTGTGCGCGAGAGGGAAACAGAAGAGGGAATGGGGTCCAGGGGGAGAGAGGGGAGGTGCAGGGGGCGAGGGCGGCTCCGTGGCGTCGCGAGGGAGTCGGGGAGGCTGCCACGGCGAAGCAGGAGGTGGCCGGCGCTCTTCGGGCGCGCGCCACGCCTCGCCTCTGCCTACTGGCAGAGGAAGAAGAGGACAAGGAGGGAGGTGGGCTGGGCCGGCTGGGGGGGGGGGCTGGGCCAGGTAGGCTGCGGTAAGTGGCCCAGGTAAGCTCTGTTCTTTTTATTTTATTTCAGTTTTCTATTTTGCAGGTTTGTTTTGAATTTGGTTTTGAAACCAATTCAATTTATTTTGCTTCTGACAATATTTTTAGGAGCTAAAAGAATTAAAACAATGCTCCACAAAATATTTCAGAATTATTGGACCTATATTTATTTAATAGTAGATATAAATCCAATTCAAATAATTATTGATTTAATTCAAATGCCCAAATTAAATGTTTCTGAGACACCAAAAATATTGGTTTGGATTTTACCTCTTGCCAATATTTCCAGAGGATATCAGGAACATTTTCTTGGACACATTTGAGAAGATTTAATTGTTGGCTATTTTTAGAGGTTTCTGAGGCTTTGAAAATTCCTCAATTCAAATTTCATTTGAATTTAAACATGATGCAGCAAGAGGTCTAGCCTAGTGCATTACCAGAAGCTAGGGATGTGACATCGAGCCTTACAGCGACGACATAAAGGAACTCTCAATGAAAGCACCAATGTCGGTGTCAAAACTGGCGGATCTCGGGTAGGGGGTCCCGAACTGTGCGTCTAAGGCTAATGGTAACAGGAGGCTGGGGACACGATGTTTACCCAGGTTTGGGCCCCCTCAATGGAGGTAATACCCTACTTCCTGCTTGATTGATCTTGATGATATAAGTATTACAAGAGTTGATCTACCACGAGATCAGAGAGACTAAACCCTAGAAGCTAGCCTATGGTATGATTGTTGTTGTGTCCTACGGACTAAACCCTCCGGTTTATATAAATACCGGAGGGGGCTAGGCTTACACAGAGTCGGTTACAGAGAAGGAGATCTACATCCGAATCGCCAAGCTTGCCTTCCACGCCAAGGAGAGTCCCTTCCGGACACGTGACGAAGTCTTCAATCTTGTATCTTTATAGTCCAACAGTCCGGCCAAAGCATATAGTCCGGGCTGTCCGGATACCCCCTTATCCAGGACTCCCTCAGCGGGGAGCGAGGGGTCTGCTCAAATATGCCACCAGGTGATCATTTTGCATCAACACCGCGCCAATGCCTATGGCACTTGCATCGGTTTCCACCACGAACCGTTTGGAGAAGTCCGGTAATGCAAGCACGGGGGCCTCGATGAGTGCTGTTTTCAGAGCCTGGAAGGCTGCCTCTGTGGTGTCAGTCCAGATGAATGGCACATTCTTTTTCAAGAGGTCATTAAGAGGGCGACTGAGGATACCAAAGTTGCGCACAAACTTGCGGTAGTATCCTGCCAACCCAAGAATCCCAATACCAAGTGTAACGTACCCTGATCGGATATGGGAAGGTAGGAAGAGGAGGGGATAAGAACAGCAAGAGGAGGGGAATTGGATAGATAAGGGGGAGGCCAAGGAAGATCAACTTCCGGTCCAAGTCAGTACAATAATCGATGCCCTCTCACACCACACACACCGTCTACTTATACAACCCACCCACGCACGCTACAGCTGTCCTTCTCAGCCTTCCAGTCACCACTGTGTCCCTGACTTCGGGGCCCACTAGCCTTCCGGATCCTTCTGGTTCGGTGCGGCACTCCCAGGTGACGTGACAGATAACCGCATGGTCCGTACTGGAGAACCTTTGGGGAATGGCGCACGTACGGGTTTTGAGCTGGAGCCTGAATACCGAAATGGATGGTTTTGATGCCTACCCTCCATGTATGTATGTATGCATGCATGCATGCATGTAGGAGTATTTAATCTACAATTGCACTCTGTTCTTACGTGTGTTCTCTTTCTTCAGTAACCGACCTTACTTCATGGCATGTTCTGGAACACGGCCGGCAAACCCCATGTATACGGCTATGAACATGGCATGTGCTGTAGGTCTGTGACAACTAGCAGAGCGAGGCGATCTCGCAAGGATCAAAGCTCATCTGAACACAGTAAAGAAATGGCCACACTTAACACACTACTGGACTCGAGGTCTATGCCTACGGCCACGGGCCGTCGGCATAGGCCCCTAAGTCGTCGGCATAGATCTATGCCTATGGTTGCCGTCGGCATAGGCCCGTCGGCGTAGATGTCGTCAGCGTAGTCTTGTCAGACCGTCGGCATAGTATAGCCGTCGGCATAGGGGCCTATGCCGACGGCCTGACGTCAGCCGTCGGCATAGTATAGCCGTCGGCAGTGTTTTTCGTCTGACGGCAACGGACGGCGCCGTCAAAAGCGCTGACGAATCACGCAATGCCACGTCGCAGAGCTATGCCGACGGCAACGCCGTCGGCATACCTCTGCCACGTGGCAACCCCTGGTACTCCTGGTGGCAGGGCTATGCCTACAGCAAAGCCGTAGGCATAGATGAATCTATGCCGACGGCTTTGCTGTAGGCATATCTATGCCACGTGTCATCTCCTGGTTCCTCCTGGCAGCAGGGCTATGCCTACGGCAAAGCCGTCGGCATAGATTTTCAGCTATGCCTACGGCTTTGCTGTAGGCATAAAAAGTCTATATTCATAATAAATAAGACAAGTGATATTGCAAAAACTAAATAAAAGAAACTATATTCATAATAAATGAAGCATTGCAATTATTTGGCCTGAATAATAAACAATAGACTTTATTAATATGAATGTCAACTACAAGCATTCAGGAATTACACTTAGAGGAAAAGGAAATAAAAGAAGAAAGGAAAAGTCCTAAACTAAACCTATACTAAACTATCTACTTCATCTTCTGCTTCTTTCTTCTAGTTCATCAACCTGCAAAACAAGAAACAACAAATAGGAAAAACTTGATTAAGGTTAAAATGTAGCATTCCCCTTATGGAAATGCCTTTGCTGTAGGAGCTAGCACTTAGGAGTTTGGAAACATTAGTCAAACCCCAATCAGATTAAGTTGATAAAAGAAACATTAGAAGAGAGCCAACACTGCATAAACGGAGCCAATGGAACAGTAACCAGCAAGGCCAAAAGGAATAGGTTCAATTGGCAGTAAAGAATAACCCAATAGAGAAGTAAAGCCAGCAAAGTATAGATCAAAGCTAAACCCAAAGATCAACTCAAATTAGCACTAACTCCATGATTAGGGGATCCCTCGATTAAGCTTGGGTTAGTTTTCAGATGAAATCCAACTAACCCACTACTAACCAACTAACCCAGAGGTAGGGTTTGAAGTAGGGATTGTCCTCAGGCAACCTAGTAGTGCTAGGACTATTGCATCATTGGATCAAGTAGTGCAGCATCTGCTGTTAAGTAATGGTGAGAGCCTCAGGACACCATCATTGGCATGGCAAGATTAAGGAGCACCTGTTCTTATCAGTGAGAGTATGAGAGAGAGAAAGAAAGTGAAGAGACCAGTGTAGCATCTGTTCAAATCAGATTTAAGAGAGGGAATTGGCAAGGAAAGATACAGTCCATAACCTGCAAGAATAAATAGGCCATTGATAGCACATTTACTAAACATCTGCCGTAAGCAGAAGTGCAGAACACATACACCCACTTACACATGGGTACTATTCTGTATATAGGTACACAAGCACAACACATGGACCTGGTATAGATAGGAGTATAAGCATGCATCAAAATCATCTGAAACATCTGAAATAGCTAAAGCAAAGAAAGAGTTAACACTACATGCAACCATGAGGACTATATCCTGTACAATATACAACTAAACCACCAGTAGATGATGTACTAAACCATACAAGAAATACCAATACATGGTATTTAGATAAAGACTAGTATATATCAAACACACATACCAGCTTGAAAGAGAAACTATAATTTTATACCACTACAGGAGCAAATCATGAACAACACAGAGTAATTGCAGTAAAGAGATGAATCAGTATATGTTGATCAATAAGAAAGTTACAGCTATATACAAATGAAGGACTATATCCTTTATAAGATAACAAAGAAACAGTAGCACTTGTACATATGAATAAATAGAACCAGCAGCCAACTAATAAAGAAACTAGCATGTGCTATAGGACAGGAACAATAACATCTATAAGACCAAGATAATTGCAGTGATAGACCAACAGTAGCATAGAATTTCTTGTAATCAGTCCATAGACATGAACTAGAACTAGAATATGAACATGTAAAGCAGCAGGAGCATAAGTAGACCAAAGTCCACATTGCCAAATCCATAAAGATAGCACAGTAATCAATTGAGCTAATAATAGGTGAGCCAACCTTCACCAAGCACTAACAGGACACGCGGAGCAGCATCAAATCGACCATGACATGCCCGAAGAGAGTAGTACGAGCAGGGGAGCAGAGGGATTGAGGAGCTTACCATAAGCAACGCCACCACCATGGTTGCGGTGTGGCCAAATCACCGCCGTCGCACGGTGGCAGGCGATAAGGTAGTCGAGGCTGACGGATCTGGGGCAGTAGCACCACAGGCAAAACCCAGGAGGCGCTGGTGCACAAGGAGGCACGGGAGGTGGCGCAGGCGACTAGATCCACGAGCAAGAGCACGCCGACGACAAACCTCTCCCCACCACCGAAACCCTAGAGAGGGAGAACCGATGGGGGCGACCACGGGCGGCAGGGAGAAGCGAATCGAATGAGTGGAGGAGGTAGAGCGGCTCAACGGGGAGCCCTGGGTAGCTAGCTCAGCGACAGAGCTCGCCGGAGTAGGCTGGAATCGGCCGGCGACCGAGGCGGCGATGTGAGGCGACAAAAGAGAGAAGGGGATCGAGAGATAGGGGCTCGGGATCGAGAGAGAGGGGCTTGGAATCGAGAGAGAGGGGCTCGGGAGCTCGCCGGTGCCTGACCCGCCGCCCGCTGGCCTCGCCGTCGCCGGAGGTGAGGTGGCGGCCGAAACCCTAGCTAGCACGGGGGACGATGGAGGGCGGGAGCGCCGATTCTGGACGGAGGGGAAGGAGGCGTGGAGCTTGGGGAGCTTGGGGGAGTGCTTCCCGTCGCCGGAGCTCACCGGAATAGGCCAGCGTGGGTGGTGGCGGCGGCGAGGGAGAGGGGTTCGTGGGGGAGAGAGGAGCGAGGTCGCGAGACAGAGAGGGAGGAGGCGTTCGGTGGAGTTGGGTGGGCTCTATCTCGTGGGCTCTTTTTTTTGTCCTTTCCTCTAGATGGATGGATGGATGGCTGGATGGATGTGGGGTGGAGAGCTAGATGGATGGATGTGCGCCATGTCATCGATCCGTGGCACAAACGTTTCCACCAATAGGAATCAAGCTCATGCAATTGTGTTCTCCCTTTTGTTTTTCTTCTAATTTTTTTAATCTCTTGGACCGCTGAAGAAGGGCAAGTGCTAACCGCGTCCATGCCGGTGAAGGGTCTGGCGTCCTCTGGCCTCGCCGCCATCGGAGCAGCGCTAGAGGTGGAGGCCATCGAAACCCTAGCCACGAGGTAGGGTTGTGGGTGGACGGAAGGAGCGGATCCTGACGCATGGATGGACGCGGCAGGACGAGGTCCGGCGGACCCGGCTGCCGGCGATCTGTGAGGGGAGAGGAGGATCACAGCGGCATGCCGGATCCAGCCACTTGTAAACTGCACCATCTTCGAGTTAGTATCTGGCTATTGAGAGGGAACGTGTCCGGTTTATGAAGGAAGTGTGTTGCCCGTTGCTCCGTTGACCTCAAAACTTCTCGTGCTCTCAAAGGGGGGCATTTCATGACACGTTCCCGGGCATGGCATTTTTTGGGACCGCCTGGAATATTTGAGATATTTACTGCATCTGTAGGGCTTCAATGTGGAAAAATGCAGATCTGCACGGCGGCCACCTGAAATGATGTCAATAAGTGGTTTGTAAATCATATATGATATCTTTGCAGTATGCGTAGGCCTAGTGCAACGAAAGGAGGAGGAGCCATACCACTGGGGGGCGAATGTACCTCGGCGGCATGTCGGATCTAGCCGTAAAAATCCACGGAAAATCATACGATGCCGGAAATCCTCGGGACCTGGCACGGTGTCGTCATATGGCCCTTGTAAGGTGTGGTAAAAATTTGAGCGTGTTTCGCAGAAGTCTGACCGGCGACCACTTGTAAACCGCACCATCTTTGGGTTAGTATCTTGCTATAGAGAGATAATGTTTCGGTTTGTGAAGGAACTGCGCTGCCCGTTGCTCCGTTGACCTCGAAAATTTTCATGCTCCCAAAGGGGGCCATTTCATGAAACGTGCCAGGACATGGCATTTTTCGGGCACGCCTGGAATATTTGAGACATTTACTGCATCCGTAGGGTTTCAATGTGGGAAATCACATATCTGCACAGCGGCCACCTGAAATGATGTCCAAAAGTGGTTTGTAAAATCATATATGATGTCTTTGCAGTATGCGTCGGCCTAGTGCAACCAAAGGAGGAGCAACCCCACCACGGGGAGGGGCGAATGTACCTCGACGAGATGTCAGATCTAGCCGTAAAAATCCATGAAAAATCATACGATGTCGGAAATCCTCGGGACCTGGCACGGTGTCGTCATATGGCCCTTGTAAGGTGTGGTAAAATTTGAGCGCGTTTCGCAGAAGTCTGACCGGCGGCCACTTGTAAACTGCACCATCTTCGAGTTAGTATCTTGCTATAGAGAGAGAATGTTTCGGTTTGTGAAGGAACTGCTGCCTGTTTGTAAAATCATATATGATGTCTTTGCAGCATGCATAGGCCTAGTGCAACCAAAGAAGGAGGAGCCCCACAACTGGGGGGCGAATGTACCTTGGTGGCATGCCAGATCAAGCCGTAAAAATCTGTGGAAAATCATACGATGTCGGAAATCCCCGGGACCGGGCACAGTGTCTTCATATGCCCCTTGTAGGGTGTGGTAAAAGTTTGAGCGCGTTTCGCAAAAGCCTGACCGGAGGCCGCTTGTAAACTGCAGCATCTTCGAGATAGTATCTAGCTATCGAGAGAGAACGTGTCTGGTTTGTGAATGAAATGTGTTGCCCGTTCCTCCATTGGCTATTTCAACCCTCCATCGCACTTGTATACATATATTAAGACACAATGCAAGTTTGGGTACCATTGATACCCCCAAGGCCCCCGACCGACCTAATCCTAGCCCGGTTGACCCGAAGATCTAATCCTTTGACTTTCACCGAACGGCCTTTGACCAACGTACTTTTCCACCTGGTTGTGATAGGTCAGCCCATAGGAACATTTCAAAACAAGGTCTGGGCCCAACACACCAGCGGACCCCCCTCGTGTCGACCCGATGCGGCCATTCCCCCCCCCCCCCCTGCAAGTGTCGGCGGCAGCGCCTTCCGTGAAGGGGGTCACATTCCGGAGCCGCGTGTCGTTTGTTTGCACCTGACAGCACACTTCCAGACATGTAAGAGGACCTGGCGCAAGATTTGATGGCATAGCTAGCCCCCAAAGGCCCCCGACCACACTCGTAGACATGCGAAGAACAATCCATGGTGGGGGATTTTTTCACATACTCCTGCATCTTACAAAAATATAAGAAATTGCCACACATATTATATCATATGTGTCTGCACTGTGTAAAAATCTCATGAATTGATTACGCTTCAAGTGTTCAGGAATATTCATGCAACGCCAAAACCGCAGAAGGATTACTTCGATTGCATCGCCGTTCATGAGGGCAAACCTCACACCGGAGCCGCGTATTGCCTCTTTAGACATGGCACCACATCTTTCGACATGTATGAGGACTCGGCGCGATGCTCTGGTGGCATTGTCCCCCCCCCCAAGGCCCCCGGTCAGCCGAACCCTGGACAAGTTGACCCGGAAATCTACGCCTTTGACTTTCACCGGACGATCTTTGACCAATGGACGTTTTCACCTGGTTGTGATAGGTCGGCCCATAGGAACACTTGAGAACAAGGTCTGGGACAAACCCACCATAAGATTCCCTTCGTGTCAACCCGACATGGCCGTTTCCTCCCTCCAAGTGACAACGGCATCGGCGTCCATGAAGGGTCACACTCCTGAGCCAGTTGCCTTTGCACCCGCCACCACAATCCTTGAAACAGTCTGATGAAGCAAACATGATTCAAGTTTGTTCAAATTTGAAACATAGTATAGCACATAATCCTTTCAAGATTCTGATAAAAAACCATATGAATTTCGTCAAAATCAATCCAAGTATCAATTACTTATGATTTTAATAAAGCAGAAGGACCTATATGCAAAAGTACAGGAGGCCACATTTCTAACATACTCAAAAACAAAAACAAACTGGATATTCATAATCTATGGAAAATTCTACCCTAAATCGATGTATAATTTGTGTATGTTTAAGTTTAGATAAGTTAGATTTAAATTAAACAAAATTTAACTTAAAAAATAAAAATAATTTAAAATAAAAACAAATAATATCTATGCCTACGGCCATGCCATAGGCATAGTTCTCGGCCAGGGGCTGCCAGGAGGTGCCACGTGGCGGGGCTATGCCTACGGCAAGGCCGTAGGCATAGATGGAAAACTATGTCTACGGCTTTGCCGTCGGCATAGATCTGCCATGTGGCAGCTCCTAGTAAAAAAATATAGATAATATCTATGCTGACGGCCGCCGTCAGGGCCGTCGGCATAGATTTGACGGCGTCAGCCCGCCGTTTGTCCCTGGGCCACCAGGGCCACATCTATGCCGACAGCCTAACTATGCCTACGGCCACCGTAGGCATAGATTGATATATGCCGACGGCCTAACTATGCCTACGGCTGCCGTAGGCATAGATGGAGGTATGCCAACGGCTTCTCTATGTCGACGGCTTTTCCCAGGCCGTCTGCGTAGCTCGAGTTATGCCGACGGCCCCGACAAAAAGCCGTCGGCATAGATAAGGCCGTAGGCATATAGGGTTATTCCGGTAGTGACAGGAAGCACGCAGTGTCACGCGTCGAGATCTCGTCGCAGCTGGGGGTATGTTTCCAGAACGTCGTTTTCGTTCTGAACCGTACAACAAAGAAGGAAGTGAATCATTTAACGAAGTGGCGCGATGATGCCATCAATTGCATTGCTCAAAAATACTAGTGTCAAGAAGCGTCTTATATTTTGATATGGAGGGACTAGTTGTAACTGAAGTGTTCCCAAATGAAGTTAAGTTATAAGCAATTAAATGACTGGGCTTGAATTTGACGCAGATGGCATACGAATTACACCGCCACCATGCATTGTGATTTGTGGAACAGGACTCATTCCATTCATCATCGTACTCAAACCCGCACCGGTAGCTGCAGATCTTACATCGACACACCTAAACGATCAGGATTTTACCATCTGTATGTACAAACAAAAGAACAAAACTAGCAGGCCATTCCTGGTCTCCTATGCTATCTAACCTTTCATCTACTGTGCTTCTGTCGCCGTTACATTCATGCGCCAATGTATACACAGACATGGAGGAAGCATTCGGGGTTCCTCAGGTTGTTGGCCACCCAGAGGAACGGCGTATCCAGGCCGAGCTCCATGCCTTGTATCCTCACCAGCTTCACTCTGGCCTTCTTGGCCACATCCATCTCCTGCGGACTCGCCAAAGCTGCTTCTCTGTCGCGAGGAGTCCCTTGAGTGGTATCTGAATCGTCGGGTGCAGAGTCTGGCGTCGTGGACGCAGGTTCAGGATCAGCAGCTCTAGCTGTGGGCTTCGAGCCAAAGAACTCTGGTAGCAACGTCTCCAAGGCATGTTCCAGGGTAGTTATCCTTCTACCTGCAAAACAGCACGATGTGTATATGTGTGAAGGAAATCTCACTGTTACCGCAACACCACAACCATCATGAAGCAAAGAATGTGAGCGGAGGGCAGTTGGTAACATGTACTTTTGACAGTTTCAGGGGTGATTATACTCGGTCACACTTGTTTCCTCATTAAAGATAACAAAATGTTAGACCCAGTATTTACAGCCCTTTGCTCAAAAGGGGTCGCAAAGCAGAAGGTTAAATAGTAGCAGGGTCTTTACAATCTATGGATAAATATTCTCTCAAAATAACAGAAGCTGCACCAGTTTGCCAATGGAAGAAATGTACATGTGCATGCTTCCCAGTTTGGGGATAACCTCTAGATGGTATATAATACAAAATATTTAATATTTTTCTGATAAGCACTACTACATGGTTGGTAATTACGACAAGCAAAATCCTTCCTCCCTCCATATTGGCATTCAAATGATAACATAAATGTTGGCAGCAGAGCTACGTACCTCCCTCCTTTCGGATCTCGAATGGCCGATTTATATAGGATACACTTTCCCAATCACTGACAGGAATCGCATCTTCGAAATACTCAAGGTCTTCTTGAACTCTGCGCACGTATAATCGAACAGGTACCCTGCCTAACCAGGTATTAATTGAATAGATGTATCAGAGCAATGATTTCTTAATGTGGCACAAATCCATTTTTATAATAGCCGTATTTTAATGTCATACGAATGCAATAATGTATAGGTTCATCATTGTATAACTTGAAAATGTATATGAAGTACTAAATATGTGAAAAGCATGCAACAATTAACTAATGTAAAAAAAATGCCTAGACAAAAAAAAAATTGGTATGAAACGTTCAACTAATACAAAAGTAGACAACTCAGTGACAGGAGACCATACATGGTTTGACAGATCCAGGAGATTCAGGCTCATCAGAACCTTGTCGAGGCTCTAACGAGGAAGTCCAGAAGTGATCTTCAAAAGGTCCAAGCTTAAGCTTGGTAGAGATATTCATATAACTATCCGTGTCTCCTATAACAAGTAATAACAAAATAACACGTCTGTAGTCAAAGCACGAATGAAGGTCAGAAGCATTGAGAGAATGGATCTTCCACAAATGGTAGAAAGTAGTTCATACAGAAAGGTAGTTTCTGGCGAGCATACTTTTCCTCACTGATTCCCACATAGCAAGTTGATCAGCCTGGGACATATTCATCACATTCTTACTGTTTCCAGTTATGATGAAGGCAGCCTGAACAAGAGAAAATATTACATTATTGTTTGAGATCGGAAGAAAGAGTTGTTGCGTAACACTAGTTCTCAAAACAAGATCAGCCTCCCCTGACCCCCGCGCCGCCCCTCCAGGGCGTCTCGGGGGCGAAACCCTAGATCGCGGTAGAGTCCTCCCCCTCCCGTCTCCCACCCCCTCGCCGCCGCCTGAGGTCGCCGCCGGGCAAGCCCGGGGCGCCGCCGAGGAAGGTGGCGGCGGGGCATCTGCTGCTCTGCTTTTCGCTAGGAGCCACGGGATCTGGGGCGGCGGCCTCGGTCGGAGTGGCGCCACCGACTCTGCGGCGAGCGGTGGCGCGGGCGTGGTGGCGGTGTCCCTGGCCGTAAGGACGGCGGGGATCCGTTGGGCGTGGACCTAGCGCGGTCCTGGCGGCCGGCGGCACCAGATCTGGCGTTCCCTGCTTTCCCCGACGCGGTGCGACCCCTCCCCTCCGGGCCTGGCTCGGCGTTCTTCTTCGATCTTCGGCCTCCGCTGCGGGTGGGGTGGTGGTGTGGAGACAAACCAGGAGAAATCCATGGCCGGCCATGGCTGGCAGCGACGGCGACGGCGCCCGAGGGCACTGTTCTTCCTCCTTGGAGGCGTTTGTCAGGTCTGACTCCCTCCACCCGCCCTCCTCTAGCCTCCCGGGTGAAAGCCCTAACCTCGGTGGGCGGCGGCGGCGCTCTCGGCGTCGTACTCCTTCTTGAAGGCGTCGCCTTTGGGAGCTGTTTGGTTGGTGTGCGCTGTTGGGGTGCTTTCGGCGAAGTCAGTGGTGTGTCTTCTTCGTCCAAGCTTGGTGCTATCCCTCCTCTGCAGCCGGGCCATGGGCAATTCTGCTTGTGGGAAGCTTTGACGGCTCGTCGGGAGTGCGGGGATCCTCTCTATGTGGCCATCCTCCGGCAACAACCATTCTAGTTCTAGGTGGAGCATTCTATCTTCCGACGGTGCGGCGCCTTTCGAGCCAGGCGAGGAGGTTGTGGCCTTCTTCGGAGATGGAATAGGATGGTTGTGCCGCGCCGGGGTCCATAGCTGTTTGGTGACCACACTCCCTGTGATGCCGGTCATCCCCTTCTCCTCGGTGCCAGCTTGGTCTAGCTCCCTGATGCTTCGTTCTCGGAGGAGGGCCTCGATATCTGCAGTTGTGTGCTTATCTGTTTTATCTTCTAGCTTGTAGCTTTGAGGCTAGTTAGCTGCTTTCCAGCGTCTATGTATCTTACCGTGTTGTTTTTCTTTCTTTGGTTCTTGTGATCTGTAATCCTGGCCGGTTGATGGCTTTGTTAATTCAAAGCCGGGCTAGGCTCGAGCCCCATCTCAGGCTCGGTTGATGCCTTTTCTCTAAAAAAAAGTTCTCAAAACAAACCTCTTTCAGGGAATTGTTGTAATTCCACTTTACACTATCTTCACCTTCACATGGTGATAATATATCTGCAGGATACCCCCTAAAATGAACCTACAAATTTTATGCGTAAGTTGTGTGCATATGGCGAACAACTGGAGCAAGTAACAGGGGATACCACATAGAAACAGAATAGCAGATTCATGCAAATGACTTGTGTTTTCAGAAAGACAAACTTCTCAATGAAAATGTACCCTGTAAGAAAAGATGGTTATAAACTTGGTTTCTAATATCCGTACGCTGATGGATGGCTGATTGCAATTAAGCAAGGATTACAAAAATATGTGGCATGGATATGAATATTTTACACTCTAATTGGTAATTTATTGAACTTAATTGCTAAGTTAAGTAACGAACTAGATCCTGAGAACATTATGGCATAAATCTTTAACAGTATTTCCAGCAAACTTAAACGCTAAGAGGAAGTGCACAATTTTTTATCAAAAGGTTTCTACTAATCCAACACCAGAAAAACACCTTGCAAAGTAAACAAAAATAAACAAACATAAAAGAAAAGGTGTATAAACAGAAGTGCTAGAGGACTCGTAGCCTTACTGTTAGATTCCATGGCCTTTCTGGCTCAGCACAAAGAAGGTCGAAAAGAACACCAATGGGTATATACCTAACAATGCGAAGATAAAAAGGGCTGTCAGCAAATAAAAGCGACAGCAACATGGGTTCTCAAGATTTAAAAAGGCGATAGACCATCATTATTAATATTAGTAGGAGATAACATATGTTACCATTTCAGCAGCAGCCCCTTATACTCAAACCAAACAGTATCAACCCCTGGTGGGAGTGAGCTGCTGAAATGAGCCTTTATAGTCGACACCAAGAGTGGGAAATACCCAATTCTTGGCCCGAAAAGCTGGTGTAGACAAAATAAAGATCAATAAATGGAACAAATATTCCTTTGGGAAGAAAGATAAATGCTCTGGCAGGGGTGAAAATAGCAGTAGTGTAGCGTACGTGCTGCACATAGAGGTATCGTCCTATTTTGTTACGCTTGCGGATAACAAGAAAAGAAACAGTGGCAATCATGTGGAAACTCTATGCAACATCAGATGCCAACAAAAAACGAGCAGCAATTATCTCGCATATCACTATCAGCTTGGGCTTCAAGCCAAAATAGATTGCAATGTGAAAGAGGGATACAGGAGTATAGTTTGTCCATACAACAAATGTATATCCATCTTCAGCATATCAAACATATGCAGGGCATGCCTGCGGCAAACTTTGCCTCTTACATAAGCAGGATAGAAAACATATCGATAACTCCATGCTTGTGACGAACCACAAGCAGAATCAACTCCATGATCATGTGCAAGAAAATTACTAGTCCCACAAGGTTGTACTAAATCAGCGACAGTTAATATGGATCGGAGGGAGTAACAAGATTTGGCGAGGGTTTGCCTTAGAAAAAAATAGGCTTTTGGAGCTCACGGGAAGGCTGGATTGAAACCTATCAGCAACCGTGATCCTAGCATCCAGAATCCAATAATCTGCTAGCAACCAGATTTGGGATTTCGGATGGCCGGCACAGTGGATGGGGAGTGGCATGTTACCATGAAGGGCGGGGGCGGCGGGAGCGCGGTGACGTCGGCGTCGTGGAGGTGGACCTGGAGCGGCACGGCGCCAGTCCAGTGCCACCGCGCTGCCTCCTCCGGCCACGCGTCCTGCGGCGCCGCCGACATTGCTCGCGCCGGCGGAGGACGACGGACCGGTCCCACGCGCGGTAGTGTCAGGCTGTCAGCCGAGCTCGCCGCCGGCGACGCCTCCTCCACCGCCGTCCCGCGGACCAATCTGCCTACAGCTCGCAAGTTCGGAACTTCGGATGCTCTGCTTCTGCTTGCACAAAGGAGGATTCTTCTTCTGAAGAGGGAAGAGGGAAGAGTTGGAGTCGGGGCCCGGCGCCTCTCTTTTTTCTTCACGTTGCCGCGATGGATTTGATTCGATATCCACCGTCCGATTCTGAACGTGGTTCATCCAAATATAAGAGATAGGACCACGTATATAATTATATTTTCTGAAAAATAGATAAACTCTCGCCCTCTATATCAATTGATGTAGATAGTCATAATCACACATACATGGGTAACCCAACATACAAAATTAATGGATCCATCGAAAAAATGTAACCGTTGGGCTGCTTGCTTGTAACAAGCTCGCAATGCACCTTCAAGTGGGATCGTGGCATCGGACTATGTGAGTTCGTTTTCATGTCCCAAGTTGTGCAAATCATTTGTAGCAATCAAAGTGATTGCATCATTTGACATTGACAAAATTGCCCAATAAAGATACAACGACATGGAAGCTTTGGATGGCAAGTTATTTAAACTAGAGCATTGATGGGAATTGTTAAAAGAGTGTGAGAAGTGGAAGTTAATTGAGAAAGAATCCCCACCGAAGAGAGGTTCAATTACAAACATGGATGATGATAAAGATGATGATGGCCCACGAAACTTGAACAAGCTCAATGGAGACAAGGAAACAAGGGAGAAGATCAAGAGGGAACACGAGACATCGAGCTTGCGGGACAAGATTGTCGGCGTGGAAGCATGATCACCTATGGGGCAGGGTTGCCCCTTTGTGATTCGGTGAGGAGACAATCACATTGCACAAAAGAGCAGAAAACAGCAGGGCAACGCGGCGATGGACTACTCTCTTTTACCCAGGTTCGGGCCGCTTTGCAGCGTAAACCCCTACTCCTGCTATGGTGGATTGATGTGGAGGAACACGAAGATGCGACGAGCTCAAGCTAGGCAACGGTGCCTCGGGGAGAGCAGCGTGCACGTACAGATGCTCATGGGTCAAAATGTTCGAACCCTTTTCTAGGTTGCCTCGCGCCTCCTTTTATAGCTTAAAGGCGACCACAGTGGCAAAACAGTCATTATCATGTGATTAGATGGTTAACAGTGTTATCATATCTAACTCTGGCAGTTAGGACAAAGTGCATTAAATGCACTGCTAGGTGTCATGTTAAGGTTGAAGCCCGGTAAGCGTGCCGCGCCGCTTATCCATCTTCTCCTTCTTAGCGTGGCACGCCATCTGGACGGGTGTCAATAAAGCTAATCTCTTCTCCAGCAGGTCACCACGTACCTGACAGAATCCACCTAGCCACTTGAGAGCTTGACACCACATCGAATAGTGACTTGCGTGCGATGAGGTGGAGGGGTGGCGTCTTGGCGGGGGTCTGCCGGTACGGGACCTGTCGGGCTCTTGTTTTATGGCCTTGGCGGCCCCGGGAACCTTGTTTGGGGTGACTTGGGCTCGGTCCCCAAGCGTAGCCTCGACCCTGCCGGGCTCGCCTGCCCGGCAAGGGAGGCTTTTCTAGGGAGTTTTCTTGGCCACCTTGATCTTCTTAATGCCCTCCTTGATCTCACAAAGAGCGGCTTCTCTGGCTCATCTTACGCCAAGCCTTGATACTAAATGTATGACTCGCCGTACGCCGGTGCATAAGTCACGGTGGCGAACGCACATGTTCGTCGCACCGACAAAGATGGATGCCATGGTGCAATCAAATGAGTTGATGTTGGCGAAGACATTGGAGGCAAAGTAAGAGTTGGCCAAGAAGAAGGCACGAGAGAAGCAAGAGAAGTGGCAATTGCTCAAGGACGAGGGGTTGCGTAAGGCGGCCATTGAGGAGAGAAGAGTCTTTGCCGATGAGACCAAAGCCATGGCCAAACTTCTTACCGAGGAGAACAAGATCATGACATTGAACCACGATGATATGGAGACATCACCAAAGAATGACATGATATGGCAAGGAGAGACATGTTGAAGAGGAGGATGCTAGCGATGGCCGATGGGTGTTTCGGTGCCGGTGATGTTTTCTCATCAGGAGTTGGAACCAGTGTCGTTGATGCTTTCAGTGCGTCCGGTGATGCTTTTGGTGCCGGAGTTGGAACAAGTGCCGATGATGGCATCGATGGCGGTGGTGCAGAGTGAAGATCATATGACGACGGGTGAAAAGCGACCAAGATGATGATGGACATGGTACCCCACGAATATGTTGTTTTACGGGTCGGCTACGTAGGGTTTGCTCGGCCACAGCCCGTGTCGGCCCGCAAAACCGTTTTTCACGAACGGTAAACAAGTTTTGCGGGTCAGCATTGTACGGGGTCTACTAGAGATGCTCTAAGTTATAAGCAATTAATTGACTTGGCTTGAATTTGACACCAAGAGTGGAAAATACCCGATTCTTGGCCCAAAAAGCTGGTGTAGACAAAATAAAGATCAATAAATGAAACAAATACTCCTATGGGAAGGAAGATGAATGCTGTGGCAGGGGCGAAAATAGCAACAGTGTAGCACAGGTATCGTCGTCTTATTTTGTTATGCTTGCGGATAAGAAGAAAAGAAACAGTGGCAATTATGTGGAAACTCTATGCAACAACAGATGCCAGCCAAAAAAACAGATGCCAACAAAAACGAGCAGCAATTATCTAGCATATCACTATCTCCTTGGGCTTTAAGCCAAAATAGATTGCAATGTGAAAGAGGGATACAGGAATATATTTTGTCAATACAGCAAATGTATATTCTGTTAGAAATATGCCCTAGAGGCAATAATAAAAGGATTATTATTATATTTCCTTGTTCATGATAATTGCCTTTATTCATGCTATAATTGTATTATCCGAAAATCGTAATACACGTGTGAATACATTGACCACAATATGTCCCTAGTGAGCCTCTAGTTGACTAACTCGTTGATCAACAGATAGTCATGGTTTCCTGACTATGGACATTGGATGTCGTTGATAACGGGATCACATCATTACGAGAATGATGTGATGGACAAGACCCAATCCTAAGCATAGCACATGATCGTGTAGTTCGTTTTGCTAGAGCTTTTCCTATGTCAAGTATCTCTTCCTTAGACCATGAGATCGTGTAACTCCCGGATAACGTAGGAGTGCTTTGGGTTAACCAAACGTCACAACGTAACTGGGTGACTAAAATGGTGCACTACAGGTATCTCCGAAAGTGTCTGTTGGGTTGACACGGATCGAGACTGGGATTTGTCACTCCGTATAACGGAGAGGTATCACTGGGCCCACTCGGTAGTGCATCATCATAATGAGCTCAAAGTGACCAAGTGTCTGGTCACGGGATGCATTATGGTACGAGTAAAGTGACTTGCCGGTAACGAGACTGAACGAGGTATTGGGATACCGACGATCGAGTCTCGGGCAAGTAACGTACCGATTGACAAAGGGAATTGAATACGGGGTTGATTGAATCCTCGACATCGTGGTTCATCCGATGAGATCATCGAGGAGCATGTGGGAGCCAACATGGGTATCCAGATCCCGCTATTGGTTATTGACCAGAGAGCCGTCTCGGTCATGTCTGCGTGTCTCCCGAACCCGTAGGGTCTACACACTTAAGGTTCGGTGACGCTAGGGTTATTAGGAAGACTTGTATGTGATTACCGAATGTTGTTCGGAGTCCCGGATGAGATCCCGAACGTCACGAGGAGTTCCAGAATGGTTCGGAGGTAAAGGTTTATATATGGGAAGTTGTCATACGGTCACCGGAAGGTTTCGGGGGCATATCGGTATTGTACCGGGGCCACCGGAGGAGTTCCGGGGTCCATCGGGAGGGGCCACTGAAGGAAATATGCCCTAGAGGCAATAATAAAGTTATTATTTATTTCCTCATATCATGATAAATGTTTATTATTCATGCTAGAATTGTATTAACCGGAAACATGATACATGTGTGAATACATAGACAAACATATAGTCACTAGTATGCCTCTACTTGACTAGCTCGTTAATCAAAGATGGTTATGTTTCCTAACCATAGACATGTATTGTCATTTGATTAATGGGATCACATCATTAGGAGAATGATGTGATTGACATGACCCGTTCCGTTAGCCTAGCACTTGATCGTTTAGTATATTGCTATTGCTTTCTTCATGACTTATACATGTTCCTGTAACTATGATTATGCAACTCCCGTTTACCCGAGGAACACTTTGGGTACTACCAAACGTCACATCGTAACTGGGTGATTATAAAGGAGTACTACAGGTGTCTCCGAAGGTACATGTTGAGTTGGCGTATTTCGAGATTAGGTTTTGTCACTCCGATTGTCGGAGAGGTATCTCTGGGCCCTCTCGGTAATGCACATCATTATAAGCCTTGCAAGCAATGTGACCAAATGAGTTGGTTACGGGATGATGCATTACAGAACGAGTAAAGAGACTTGCCGATAACGAGATTGAACTAGGTATTGGATACCGACGATCAAATCTCGGGCAAGTAACATACCGATGACAAAGGGAACAACGTATGTTGTTATGCGGTTTGACCGATAAAGATCTTCGTAGAATATGTAGGAACCAATATGGGCATCTAGGTTCCGCTATTGGTTATTGACCGAGAATAGTTCTAGGTCATGTCTACATAGTTCTCGAACCCGTAGGGTCCGCACGCTTAAAGTTATGATGACAGTATTATTATGAGTTTATAAGTTTTGATATACCGAAGTTTGTTCGGAGTCCCGAATGTAATCACGGACATGACAAGGAGTCCCGAAATGGTCGAGACATAAATATTGATATATTGGAAGCCTATATTTGGACATCGGAAAGGTTCCGGGTGAAATCGGGATTTTACCGGAACACCGTGGGGTTACCGGAACCCTCCCGGGGGTTAATGGGCCTTAGTGGGCCATGAGGGAGAAGAGGAGGGCCGGCCAGGGCAGGCCGCACGCCCCCTCCCCCCCTAGTCCGAATAGGACAAGGAAGGGGGAGCGGCGCCCCCCTTTCCTCTTTCCCCTCCCCCCTTTCCTTCTCCACCAAGGCAAGAGAGGGGAGTCCTACTCCCGGTGGGAGTAGGACTCCTCCAGGCGCACCCCAAGGGGGCCGGCCGCACCTCCCCCTCCCTCCTTTATATACGGGGGCAGGGGGGCACCCCATAACACACAAGTTTATCTACGGATCGTTCCTTAGCCGTGTGCGGTGCCCCCCTCCACCATATTCCACCTCGGTCATATCGTCGCGGAGTTTAGGCGAAGCCCTGCGCCGGTAGTACATCATCATCGTCACCACGCCGTCGTGCTGACGGAACTCATCCCCGAAGCTTTGCTGGATCGGAGCCCGGGGATCGTCATCGAGCT
This sequence comes from Triticum aestivum, assembly GCF_018294505.1. NCBI lineage: Eukaryota > Viridiplantae > Streptophyta > Magnoliopsida > Poales > Poaceae > Triticum > Triticum aestivum. The sequence goes on from NC_057810.1 coordinate 48,656,122, forward strand.
GAACGTGTGCTGAACTCGGAGGTGCCGTACGTTCGGTGCTTGGATCGGTCGGATCGTGAAGACGTACGACTACATCAACCGCGTTGTGCTAACGCTTCCGCTTACGGTCTACGAGGGTACGTGGACAACACTCTCCCGTCTCGTTGCTATGCCATCACCATGATCTTGCGTGTGCGTAGGAAAATTTTGAAATTACTACGTTCCCCAACAGTGGCATCCGAGCCTAGGTTTTATGCGTTGATGTTATATGCACGAGTAGAACACAAGTGAGTTGTGGGCGATACAAGTCATACTGCTTACCAGCATGTCATACTTTGGTTCGGCGGTATTGTGAGATGAAGCGGTCCGGACCGACATTATGCGTACGCTTACGCGAGACTGGTTTCACCGTTGCGAGCACTCGTGCTTAAAGGTGACTGGCGGGTGTCTGTCTCTCTCACTTTAGCAGAATCGAGTGTGGCTACGCCCGGTCCTTGCGAAGGTTAAAACAGCACCAACTTGACGAACTATCGTTGTGGTTTTTATGCGTAGGTAAGAACGGTTCTTGCTAAAGCCCGTAGCAGCCACGTAAAATTTGCAACAACAAAGTAGAGGACGTCTAACTTGTTTTTGCAGGGCATGTTGTGATGTGATATGGTCAAGACGTGATGCTATATTATATTGTATGAGATGATCATGTTTTGTAACCGAAGTTATCGGCAACTGGCAGGAGCCATATGGTTGTCGCTTTATTGTATGAAATGCAAACGCCCTGTAATTGCTTTACTTTATCTCTAAGCGGTAGCGATAGTCGTAGAAGCAATAGATGGCGTAACAACAACGATGCTACGATGGAGATCAAGGTGTCGCGCCGGTGATGATGGTGATCATGACGGTGCTTCGAAGATGGAGATCACAAGCACAAGATGATGATGGCCATATCATATCACTTATATTGATTGCATGTGATGTTTATCCTTTATGCATCTTATCTTGCTTTGATTGACGGTAGCATTTTAAGATGATCTCTCACTAATAATCAAGAAGTGTTCTCCCTGAGTATGCACCGTTGCGAAAGTTCTTCGTGCTGGGACACCACGTGATGATCGGGTGTGATAGGCTCTACGTTCAAATACAACGGGTGCAAAACAGTTGCACACGCGGAATACTCAGGTCATACTTGACGAGCCTAGCATATACAGATATGGCCTCGGAACACGGAGACCGAAAGGTCGAGCGTGAATCATATAGTAGATATGATCAACATAGTGATGTTCACCATTGAAACTACTCCATCTCACGTGATGATCGGACATGGTTTAGTTGATTTGGATCACGTGATCACTTAGATGACTAGAGAGATGTCTGTCTAAGTGGGAGTTCTTAAGTAATATGATTAATTGAACTTAAATTTATCATGAAACTTAGTACCTGATAGTATTTTGCTTGTCTATGTTTGTTTGTAGATAGATGGCTCGTGCTGTTGTTCCGTTGAATTTTAATGCGTTCCTTGAGAAAGCAAAGTTGAAAGATGATGGTAGCAATTACACGGACTGGGTCTGTAACCTGAGGATTATCCTCATTGCTGCATAGAAAAATTACGTCCTGGAAGCACCGCTGGGTGCCAGGCCTGCTACTGATGCAACTGACGACGTTAAGAACGTCTGGCAGAGCAAAGCTGATGACTACTCGATAGTTCAGTGTGCCATGCTTTACGGCTTAGAATCGGGTCTTCAACGACGTTTTGAACGTCATGGGGCATATGAGAAGTTCCAGGAGTTGAAGTTAATATTTCAAGCAAATGCCCGGATTGAGAGATATGAAGTCTCCAATAAATTCTACAGCTGCAAGATGGAGGAGAATAGTTCTGTCAGTGAACACATACTCAAAATATCTGGGTATAATAATCACTTGATTCAACTGGGAGTTAATCTTCCTGATGATAGTGTCATTGACAGAATTCTTCAATCACTGCCACCAAGCTACAAGAGCTTCGTGATGAACTATAATATGCAAGGGATGAACAAGACTATTCCCGAGCTCTTCGCGATGCTAAAAACTGCGGAGGTAGAAATCAAGAAGGAGCATCAAGTGTTGATGGTTAACAAGACCACCAGTTTCAAGAAAAAGGGCAAAGGGAAGAAAAAGGGGAACTTCAAAAAGAACAGCAAGCAAGTTGCTGCTCAAGAGAAGAAACCCAAGTCTGGACCTAAGCCTGAAACTGAGTGCTTCTACTGCAAGCAGACTGGACACTGGAAGCGGAACTGCCCCAAGTATTTGGCGGATAAGAAGGATGGCAAAGTGAACAAAGGTATATGTGATATACATGTTATTGATGTGTACCTTACTAATGCTCGCAGTAGCACCTGGGTATTTGATACTGGTTCTGTTGCTAATATTTGCAACTTGAAATAGGGACTACGGATTAAGTGAAGATTGGCTAAGGACGAGGTGACGATGCGCGTGGGAAATGGTTCCAAAGTCAATACCTCTACATCTACCATCGGGATTAGTTTTAGACCTAAATAATTGTTATTTGGTGCCAGCGTTAAGCATGAACATTATATCTGGATCTTGTTTGATGCGAGATGGTTATTCATTTAAATCAGAGAATAATGGTTGTTCTATTTATATGAGTAATATATTTTATGGTCATGCACCCTTGAAGAGTGGTCTATTTTTATTAAATCTCGATAGTAGTGATACACATATTCATAGTGTTGAAACCAAAAGATGCAGAGTTAATAATGATAGTGCAACTTATTTGTGGCACTGCCGTTTAGGTCATATCGGTGTAAAGCGCATGAAGAAACTCCATACTGATGGGATTTTGGAATCACTTGATTATGAATCACTTGGTACTTGCGAACCGTGCCTCATGGGCAAGATGACTAAAACGCCGTTCTCCGGAACTATGGAGCGAGCAACTGATTTGTTGGAAATCATACATACTGATGTTTGTGGTCCAATGAATGTTGAGGCTCGCGGCGGATATCGTTATTTTCTCACCTTCACAGATGATTTGAGCAGATATGGGTATATCTACTTGATGAAACACAAGTCTGAAACATTTGAAAAGTTCAAAGAATTTCAGAGTGAAGTAGAAAATCATCGTAACAGGAAAATAAAATTTCTACGATCTGATCGTGGAGGAGAATATTTGAGTTACGAGTTTGGTCTACACTTGAAACAACACGAAATAGTTTTGCAACTCACGCCACCCGGAACACCATAACGAAATGGTGTGTCCGAACATCGTAATCGTACTTTACTAGATATGGTGCGATCTATGATGTCTCTTACTGATTTACCGCTATCGTTTTGGGGTTATGCTTTAGAGACGGCCGCATTCATGTTAAATAGGGCACCATCAAAATCCGTTAAGACGGCGCCTTATGAACTGTGGTTTGGCAAGAAACCAAAGTTGTCGTTTCTTAAAATTTGGGGCTGCGATGCTTATGTGAAGAAACTTCAACCAGATAAGCTCGAACCCAAATCGGAGAAATGTGTCTTCATAGGATACCCAAAAGAGACTATTGGGTACACCTTCTATCACAGATCTGAGGGCAAGATTTTCGTTGCTAAAATCGGATCCTTTCTAGAGAAAGAGTTTCTCTTGAAAGAAGTGAGTGGGAGGAAAGTAGAACTTGATGAGATAACTGTATCTACTCCCTTATTAGAAAGTAGTTCATCACAAGAACCGGTTCCTGTGACAACTACACCAGCTAGTGAGGAAGCTAATGATATTGATCATGAAACTTCAGATCAAGTTTCTACTGAACCTCGTAGGTCTACCAGAATAAGATCCGCACCAGAGTGGTACGGTAATCCAATTCTGGAAGTCATGTTGCTTGACCATGATGAACCTACGAACTATGAGGAAGCGATGATGAGCCCAGATTCCGCAAAATGGCTAGAGGCCATGAAATCTGAGATGGGATCCATGTATGAAAACAAAGTATGGACTTTGGTTGACTTGCCCGATGATCGGCAAGCCATTGAGAATAAATGGATTTTTAAGAAGAAGACTGACGCTGATGGTAATATAACTGTCTATAAAGCTCGACTTGTTGCAAAAGGTTTTCGACAAGTTCAAGGGGTTGACTACGATGAGACTTTCTCACCCGTAGCGATGCTTAAGTCTGTCCGAATCATGTTAGCTATTGCTGCATTTCATAATTATGAAATTTGGCAAATGGATGTCAAAACTGCATTCTTGAATGGATTTCTGGAAGAAGAGTTGTATATGATGCAGCCAGAAGGTTTTGTAGATCCAAAAGGTGCTAACAAAGTGTGCAAGCTCCAGCGTTCCATTTATGGACTGGTGCAAGCATCTCGGAGTTGGAATAAACGCTTTGATAGTGTGATCAAAGCATATGGTTTTATACAGACTTTTGGAGAAGCCTGTATTTACAAGAAAGTGAGTGGGAGCTCTGTAGCATTTCTGATATTATATGTAGATGACATATTATTAATTGGAAATGATATAGAATTTCTGGATAGCATAAAGGGATACTTGAATAAAAGTTTTTCAATGAAAGACCTCGGTGAAGCTGCTTACATATTGGGCATCAAGATCTATAGAGATAGATCAAGACGCTTAATAGGACTTTCACAAAGCACATACCTTGATAAAATTTTGAAAAAGTTCAAAATGGATCAGGCAAAGAAAGGGTTCTTGCCCGTACTACAAGGTGTGAAGTTGAGTCAAACTCAATGCCCGACCACAGCAGAAGATAGAGAGAAAATGAAAGATGTTCCCTATGCTTCAGCCATAGGCTCTATCATGTATGCAATGCTGTGTACCAGACCTGACGTATGCTTAGCAATAAGCTTGGCAGGAAGGTACCAAAGTAATCCAGGAGTGGATCACTGGACAGCGGTCAAGAACATCCTGAAATACCTGAAAAGGACTAAGGATATGTTTCTCGTATATGGAGGTGACAAAGAGCTAGTCGTAAATGGTTACGTCGATGCAAGCTTTGACACTGATCCGGACGATTCTAAATCGCAAACCGGATACGTGTTTTTATTAAACGGTGGAGCTGTAAGTTGGTGCAGTTCTAAACAAAGCGTCGTGGCGGGATCTACATGTGAAGCGGAGTACATAGCTGCTTCGGAAGCAGCAAATGAAGGAGTCTGGATGAAGGAGTTCATTTCCGATCTAGGTGTCATACCTAGTGCATCGGGACCAATGAAAATCTTCTGTGACAATACTGGTGCAATTGCCTTGGCAAAGGAATCCAGATTTCACAAGAGGACCAAGCACATCAAGAGACGCTTCAATTCCATTCGGGACCAAGTCCAAGTGGGAGACATAGAGATTTGCAAGATACATACGGATCTGAATGTTGCAGACCCGTTGACTAAGCCACTCTCACGAGCAAAACATGATCAGCACCAAGACTCCATGGGTGTTAGAATCATTACTATGTAATCTAGATTATTGACTCTAGTGCAAGTGGGAGACTGAAGGAAATATGCCCTAGAGGCAATAATAAAGTTATTATTTATTTCCTCATATCATGATAAATGTTTATTATTCATGCTAGAATTGTATTAACCGGAAACATGATACATGTGTGAATACATAGACAAACATATAGTCACTAGTATGCCTCTACTTGACTAGCTCGTTAATCAAAGATGGTTATGTTTCCTAACCATAGACATGTGTTGTCATTTGATTAATGGGATCACATCATTAGGAGAATGATGTGATTGACATGACCCATTCCGTTAGCCTAGCACTTGATCGTTTAGTATATTGCTATTGCTTTCTTCATGACTTATACATGTTCCTGTAACTATGAGAATTATGCAACTCCCGTTTACCGGAGGAACACTTTGGGTACTACCAAACGTCACAACGTAACTGGGTGATTATAAAGGAGTACTACAGGTGTCTCCGAAGGTACATGTTGAGTTGGCGTATTTCGAGATTAGGTTTTGTCACTCCGATTGTCGGAGAGGTATCTCTGGGCCCTCTCGGTAATGCACATCATTATAAGCCTTGCAAGCAATGTGACCAAATGAGTTGGTTACGGGATGATGCATTACGGAACGAGTAAAGAGACTTGCCGGTAACGAGATTGAACTAGGTATTGGATACCGACGATCAAATCTCGGGCAAGTAACATACCGATGACAAAGGGAACAACGTATGTTGTTATGCGGTTTGACCGATAAAGATCTTCGTAGAATATGTAGGAACCAATATGGGCATCCAGGTTCCGCTATTGGTTATTGACCAAGAATAGTTCTAGGTCATGTCTACATAGTTCTCGAACCCGTAGGGTCCGCACGCTTAAAGTTACGATGACAGTTTTATTATGAGTTTATAAGTTTTGATGTACCGAAGTTTGTTCGGAGTCCCGGATGTGATCACGGACATGACGAGGAGTCTCGAAATGGTCGAGACATAAAGATTGATATATTGGAAGCCTATGTTTGGACATCGGAAAGGTTCCGGGTGAAATCGGGATTTTACCGGAACACCGGGGGTTACCAGAACCCTCCCGGGGGTTAATGGGCCTTAGTGGGCCATGAGGGAGAAGAGGAGGGCCGGCCAGGGCAGGCCGCGCGCCCCCTCCCCCCCTAGTCCGAATAGGACAAGGAAGGGGGGGGCGGCGCCCCCTTTCCTCTTTCCCCTCCCCCTTTCCTTCTCCACCAAGGCAAGAGGGGGGAGTCCTACTCCCGGTGGGAGTAGGACTCCTCCAGGCGCACCCCAAGGGGGCCGGCCGCACCTCCCCCTCCCTCCTTTATATACGGGGGTAGGGGGGCACCCCATAACACACAAGTTGATCTACGGATCGTTCCTTAGCCGTGTGCGGTGCCCCCCTCCACCATATTCCACCTCGGTCATATCGTCGCGGAGTTTAGGCGAAGCCCTGCGCTGGTAGTACATCATCATCGTCACCACGCTGTCGTGCTGACGGAACTCATCCCCGAAGCTTTGCTGGATCAGAGCCCGGGGATCGTCATCGAGCTGAACGTGTGCTAAACTCGGAGGTGCCGTACGTTCGGTGCTTGGATCGGTCGGATCGTGAAGACGTACGACTACATCAACCGCGTTGTGCTAACGCTTCCGCTTACGGTCTACGAGGGTACGTGGACAACACTCTCCCCTCTCGTTGCTATGCCATCACCATGATCTTGCGTGTGCGTAGGAAAATTTTGAAATTACTACGTTCCCCAATAGCCACCTCTCTCGGTGGGCCTCATGGGCCGTAGTGGGCAGGGGAACCAGGCCTTGGAGGGCTGGGCGCCCCCCCCCCTTGGGCCCTTGCGCCTAGGGTTGGGGGGAAACCCTAGTGTGGGCGCCCCCCTTGCTTGGGGGGCAAGCCCCCTCCCTGCCCCCCCCTCTAGATCTCATCTAGAGGGGGCCGGCCCCCTTCTCCCTTCCCCTATAAATAGAGGGGCGGGGGGAGGGCTGAACACCTGATCCAAGGCGCAGCCCCTCCCCTCCCCAACACCTCTCCTCCTCCGTTGAGTGCTTGGTGAAGCCCTATCGGAGTACTGCGTCTCCACCAACACCACGCCGTCGTGCTGCTGTTGGAGCCTTCTTCCTCAACCTCTCCTTCCCCCTTGCTGGATCAAGAAGGAGGAGATGTCATCCGCTCCGTACGTGTGTTGAACGCGAAGGTGCTGTCCGTTCGGCACTTGGTCATCGGTGATTTGAATCACGGCGAGTATGTCTCCATCATCACCGTTCTCTTGAAAGCTTCCGCACGCGATCTACAAAGTGGTATGTAGATGCAATCTCTCTCCCATGACTCGTTGCTTAGATGAACTCATAGATGGATCTAGGTGAAACCGTAGGAAAAATTTTAATTTTCGGCAACGTTCTCCAACAGTGGCATCATGAGCTAGGTCTATGCATAGTTCTCTATTACACGAGTAGAACACAAATTTGTTGTGGGCGTAGATCTTGTCAACTCGCTTGCCGCTACTAGTCTTTTCTTGCTTCAGCGGTATTGTGGGATGAAGCGGCCCGGACCGACCTTACACGTACGCTTACGTGAGACAGGTTCCACCGACTGACATGCACTAGTTGCATAAGGTGGCTAGCGGGTGTCTGTCTCTCCCACTTTAGTTGGAGCGGATTCGACGAAAAGGGTCCTTATGAAGGGTAAATAGAAGTTGACAAAATCATGTTGTGGTTATTTGTACGTAAGATAACATTCTTGCTAGAACCGAATTGCAGCCACGTAAAAGATGCAACAACAATTAGAGGACGTCTAACTTGTTTTTGCAGCAATTGTCATGTGATGTGATATGGCCAGAAGTTGTGATGAATGATGAATGATATATTGTGATGTATGAGATCATGTTCTTGTAATAGAAATCACGACTTGCATGCCGATGAGTATGACAACCGGCAGGAGCCATAGGAGTTGTCTTTATTTTTGTATGACCTGCGTGTCATTGAAGAACGCCATGTAAATTACTTTACTTTATTGCTAAATGTGTTAGCCATATAAGTAGAAGTAGTCATTGGCGTGACAACTTCATGAAGACACGATGATGGAGATCATGATGATGGAGATCATGGTGTCATGCCAGTGACGAAGATGATCATGGAGCCCCGAAGATGGAGATCAAAGGAGCTATATGATATTGGCCATATCATGTCACTATTATATAATTGCATGTGATGTTTATTATGTTTATGCATCTTGTTTACTTAGAACGACAGTAGTAAATAAGATGATCCCTTATAATAATTTCAAGAAAGTGTTCTCCCTAATTGTGCGCCGTTGCTAAAGTTCGTCGTTTCGAAGCACCACGTGATGATCGGGTGTGATAGATCCTTACGTTCACATACAACGGGTGTAAGACAGTTTTACACATGCAAAACACTTAGGGTTAACTTGACGAGCCTAGCATGTACAGACATGGCCTCGGAACACAAGAGACCGAAAGGTCGAACATGAGTCGTATGGAAGATACGATCAACATGGAGATGTTCACCGATGATGACTAGTTCGTCTCACGTGATGATCGGACACGGCCTAGTCGACTCGGATCGTGTAACACTTAGATGACTAGAGGGATGTCAATCTGAGTGGGAGTTCATTAAATAATTTGATTAGATGAACTTAATTATCATGAACTTAGTCTAAAATCTTTGCAAAATATGTCTTGTAGATCAAATGGCCAACGCTCATGTCAACATGAACTTCAACGCGTTCCTAGAGAAAACCAAGCTGAAAGATGATGGCAGCAACTATTCGGACTGGGTACGGAACCTAAGGATTATCCTCATAGCAGCCAAGAAAGATTATGTCCTAGACGCATCACTAGGTGAAGCACCCATCCCAGAGAACCAAGACGTTATGAACACTTGGCAATCACGTGCTGATGATTACTCCCTCGTTCAGTGCGGCATGCTTTACAGCTTAGAACCGGGGCTCCAAAAGCGTTTTGAGCGACACGGAGCATATGAGATGTTCGAGGAGCTGAAAATGGTTTTTCAAGCTCATGCCCGGGTCGAGAGATATGAAGTCTCCGACAAGTTCTATAGTTGTAAGATGGAGGAAAATAGCTCTGTCAGTGAGCACATACTCAAAATGTCTGGGTTGCACAACCGCCTGTCCCAGCTGGAGATCAACCTCCCGGACGAGGCGGTCATTGACAGAATCCTTCAGTCGCTCCCACCGAGCTATAAGAGCTTTGTGCTGAACTACAATATGCAGGGGATGGTGAAGACCATTCCTGAAGTATTTTCAATGCTGAAGTCAGCAGAGGTTGAAATCAAGAAAGAACATCAAGTGTTGATGGTCAATAAGACCACTAAGTTCAAGAAGAGCAAGGGCAAGAAGAACTTCAAGAAGGATGGCAAAGATGTTGCCGCGCCCGGTAAGCCAGTTGTCGGGAAGAAGTCAAAGAATGGACCCAAGCCTGAGACTGAGTGCTTTTATTGCAAGGGGAAGGGTCACTGGAAGCGGAACTGCCCCAAATACTTAGCGGACAAGAAGGCCGGCAACACTAAAGGTATATTTGATATACATGTAATTGATGTGTACCTTACCAGTACTCGTAGTAACTCCTGGGTATTTGATACCGGTGCCGTTGCTCATATTTATAACTCATAGCAGGAGCTGCGGAATAAGCGGAGACTAGCGAAGGACGAGGTGACGATGCGCGTCGGGAATGGTTCCAAGGTCGATGTGATCGCCGTCGGCACGTTACCTCTACATTTACCCACGGGATTAGTTATGAACCTCAATAATTGATATTTAGTGCCAAGTTTGAGCATGAACATTGTATCTGGATCTCGTTTAATATGAGATGGCTACTCATTTAAACCCGAGAATAATGGTTGTTCTATTTATATGACAGATATGTTTTATGGTCATGCCCCGATGGTCAATGGTTTATTCTTAATGAATCTCGAGCGTAATGTTACACATATTCATAGTGTCAATACCAAAAGATGTAAAGTTGATAACGATAGTCCCACATACTTGTGGCACTGCCGCCTTGGTCACATTGGTGTCAAGCGCATGAAGAAGCTCCATGCTGATGGACTTTTAGAGTCTCTCGATTATGAATCATTTGACACATGCGAACCATGCCTCATGGGCAAAATGACCAAGACTCTGTTCTCCGGAACAATGGAGCGAGCACCCAACTTATTGGAAATCGTACATACTGATGTGTGTGGTCCAATGAGCGTTGAGGTTCGCGGAGGACATTGTTATGTTCTCACTCTCACTGATGACTTAAGTAGATATAGGTATGTCTACCTGATGAAACACAAGTCTGAGACCTTTGAAAAGTTCAAGGAATTTCAGAATGAAGTAGAGAATCAACGTGGCCGAAATATAAAATTCTTACGATCGGATCGTGGAGGAGAATATTTAAGTCACGAATTTGGTACACACTTAAGAAAATGTGGAATCGTTTCACAACTCACACCGCCTGGAACACCTCAGTGTAACGGTGTGTCCGAACGTCGTAACCGCACTCTATTGGATATGGTGCGATCTATGATGTCTCTTACCGATTTACCGCTATCATTTTGGGGATACGCTCTAGAGACAGCTACATTCACTTTAAATAGGGCACCGTCTAAATCCGTTGAGACGACATCGTATGAATTATGGTTTGGGAAGAAACCTAAGATGTCGTTTCTAAAAGTTTGGGGATGCGATGCTTATGTCAAGAAACTTCAACCTAAAAAGCTCGAACCCAAGTCGGAAAAATGCGTCTTCATAGGATACCCTAAGGAAACCATTGGGTATACCTTCTACCTTAGATCCGAAGGCAAGATCTTTGTTGCCAAGAACGGATCCTTTCTGGAAAAAGAGTTTCTCTCGAAAGGAGTAAGTGGGAGGAAAGTAGAACTCGATGAAGTACTACCTCTCGAACCGAAAAGTAGTGCAGCTCAGGAAAATGTTCCTGTGGTGCCTACACCAACTGGAGAGGAAATTAATGATGATGATCAAGGTACTTCGGATCACGTTGCTACTGAACTTCGTAGGTCCACAAGGACACGTTCCACACCAGAGTGGTATGGCAACCCTGTCCTGGAAATCATGTTGTTAGACAATGGTGAACCTTCGAACTATGAAGAAGCGATGGCGGGCCCAGATTCCAACAAATGGCTAGAAGCCATGCAATCCGAGATAGAATCCATGTATGAAAATAAAGTATGGACTTTGACTGACTTGCCCGATGATCGGCGAGCGATAGAAAACAAATGGATCTTCAAGAAGAAGACGGACGCGGATGGTAATGTCACCATCTATAAAGCTCGACTTGTCGCTAAGGGTTATCGGCAAGTTCAAGGGATTGACTACGATGAGACTTTCTCTCCCGTAGCGAAGCTTAAGTCCGTCCGAATCATGTTAGCAATTGCCGCATACTATGATTATGAGATATGGCAGATGGACGTCAAAACGGCATTCCTTAACGGTTATCTTAAGGAAGAGCTATATATGATGCAGCCGGAAGGTTTTGTCGATCCTAAGAATGCTAACAAAGTATGCAAGCTCCAGCGATCCATTTATGGGCTGGTGCAAGCATCTCGGAGTTGGAACATTCGCTTTGATGAGATGATCAAAGCGTTTGGGTTTATGCAGACTTACGGAGAAGCCTGCGTTTACAAGAAAGTGAGTGGGAGCTCTGTAGCATTTCTCATATTATATGTAGATGACATACTTTTGATGGGAAATGATATAGAATTCTTGGACAGCATTAAGGCCTACTTGAATAAGTATTTTTCAATGAAGGACCTTGGAGAAGCTGCTTACATATTAGGCATCAAGATCTATAGGGATAGATCAAGACGCCTCATAGGTCTTTCACAAAGCACATATCTTGATAAGATTTTGAAGAAGTTCAAAATGGATCAGTCCAAGAAAGGGTTCTTGCCTGTATTGCAAGGTGTGACATTGAGCACGGCTCAATGTCCGACCACGGCAAAAGATAAAGAAGAGATGAGTGTCATCCCCTATGCCTCAGCCATAGGATCTATTATGTATGCCATGCTGTGTACCAGACCTGATGTAAACCTTGCCGTAAGTTTGGTAGGAAGGTACCAAAGTAATCCCGGCAAGGAACACTGGACAGCGGTCAAGAATATCCTGAAGTACCTGAAAAGGACAAAGGACATGTTTCTCGTTTATGGAGGTGACGAAGAGCTCGTCGTAAAGGGTTACATCGACGCTAGCTTCGACACAGATCTGGATGACTCGAAGTCACAAACCGGATACGTGTATATGTTGAATGGTGGGGCAGTAAGCTGGTGCAGCTGCAAGCAGAGCGTCGTGGCGGGATCTACATGTCAAGCGGAGTACATGGCAGCCTCAGAGGCAGCGCATGAAGCAATTTGGGTGAAGGAGTTCATCACCGACCTAGGAGTCATACCCAATGCGTCCGGGCCGATCAAACTCTTCTGTGACAACACTGGAGCTATTGCCCTTGCCAAGGAGCCCAGGTTTCACAAGAAGACCAGGCACATCAAGCGTCGTTTCAACTCCATCCGTGAAAATGTTCAAGATGGAGACATAGATATTTGCAAAGTACATACGGATCTGAATGTCGCAGATCCGTTGACTAAACCTCTTTCGCGAGCAAAACATGATCAACACCAGAACTCTATGGGTGTTTGATTCATCACAATGTAACTAGATTATTGACTCTAGTGCAAGTGGGAGACTGTTGGAAATATGCCCTAGAGGCAATGATAAAAGGATTATTATTATATTTCCTTGTTCATGATAATTGCCTTTATTCATGCTATAATTGTATTATCCGGAAATCGTAATACACGTGTGAATACATTGACCACAATATGTCCCTAGTGAGCCTCTAGTTGACTAGTGATGGGGTTATGTACCTAGGGTAGGGTCACGGACCTGTCCCAAGTAACTTACCCTAGGACATCCCTAGAAGAGGTCGCCTTCCAGTCGACCAGCGAGGACTCACTCGACCAACGAGGACACACTCGACTGGCCTGAAGGACTCGACCACTAAGACGCACTCGACCACCAGGAGGTCAAGAGGCACTCTGCACCGCAACGGTCTGTAATTAAGTAGACTTTATGATAGTAAAGGCACTTTATGTGGGGCGTTACCAGTAACGCCCCAGACTTAACTCACCTTAAACCTTCTCCTACGTGGGCTGGCTGGGGTCCTGGCGCACTCTATATAAGCCACCCCCCTCCACAGGCAGAAGGGTTCGGCACCTTGTAATCCATACATTCATAATCCACTCGACCGCCTCCGGGCTCCGAGACGTAGGGCTGTTACTTCTTCCGAGAAGGGCCTGAACTCGTACATCCTTTGTGCTTACAACCTCTCCATAGCTAGGACCTTGCCTCTCCATACCTACCCCCCACTCTACTGTCAGGCTTAGAACCACGACAGTTGGCGCCCACCGTGGGGCAGGTGTTTTAGCGATTTTGTGGAGAAGTTGCGATTCTTCCGAGTATTTTCATCATGGTGTCTGCTGGAGTTTTGATCGAGGGTCAAGAGATCCGTCTCGGCACTCTCACCTTCATCGCCGACGACTCCGCATGGCTCCAAGAGGCTCCACTCGACGTGATGCGCTCCCCGTCCGCGGTGCGACGCATTTTCGCGCATGTGTCCGCGGCGTTCTGCTGCGGCAACCATCGACCCAGTATCGGTCGGTCTCCTCTTCCACCCTCCCGGTCTCCCGCCAGCGCAAGCGCTCAGGCCGGTCGAGGCTTCAGCGATGGGTGAGTCACGCGGTGGCTCGCCAGTCGGCCACTACACAAGTTGCGGCAATCGAGCCCAACGAATCTCTCTACGGCTTGTTCGATCAGTCGACTGGCTCCGGAGAGACTGCATCCGAGTGCGGAAGCAGTGATCCAGCGGCGGAAATCTTGATGGTCGACGGGCCCCATAGCCCTCCTGGCTTCGCCCGCGGTGGTGGAGCAGGTGACGGCGGCGACCCTGCTCGAGGTTACGAAGAGTACCAGCCCGAGCCACTCGACTCTCTGCAAAGAGAAGAGCTTCGCCGCAGGAACGAGGATCCCCTGCGTATTCCCATCGCAGGAGAAACCCCCGAGGCTCGTGCCTTGGAGGAGGCGCGTCTGGCCAATTTGGCCGAGCGCACTCGACTGGAGAACCTTCAGCGAGCACTCGACGAGCGCGCGCGGCAACGAGTTCCCGACACCAGTCGACGTCAACTCTTCCCGCCGACTCAGGTATATCGAACCCCAATTCAGAATTTAGCAGCTGCGACCCGTATAGCAGAGTCCATTCAGCCTTCGCAGTCAGAAGCTGGCAGAGGTTTGCTGCAGATCAGGGATCTACTCCGGGCAGCAGGAGATCAGAATTCAGCCGTGTCTCAGTCGCGCAACAGAATTCACAGTCGATCTGTCACTGTGAATACGGTTCAGTCGGCTCACAGCCCCAGATCGCCTCCGCGGCGCGAAGGGCGTGAGTATCGGCGAGATCAATATGGCGACAGGCTCGACCGAGATGATAGGCGTCGAGTGCCCTATTCCCCTCCGAGGGGTGGGTCTTACGCTCCTCGGCAGCCAGATGATAGGCGTCAGTACAGTACAGGGCGTAGAGTTCCAGTTGACCCCAGGGAGCCAGGCTTCGACGCGCGATCCATTATCGTGCAAGGGTTGGTCGACCGGAACAGAGCCCATCGTGGTGCACTCGACAGAGAAGTGCCCACGAGCAGTCGAGTACATGTTTCTGGTCCTGAATGTTTCAGCAGAGCTATCAGAGCCGCTGTTATTCCCCCCAATTTCAGGTTGGCAACAGGAGTCAGCAAGTTCACTGGTGAGTCTAAGCCTGAAACTTGGCTTGAAGACTACCGAGTGGCAGTTCAGATCGGTGGTGGGAACGACGAGGTGGCCATGAAGCATTTGCCCCTCATGTTGGAAGGTTCTGCCAGGGCATGGTTGACCCAATTACCTCCTAGCAGTATTTACACTTGGGAAGATCTGTCCCGAGTGTTCGTCAGAACGTTCGAAGGGACTTGCAAGCGACCAGCGGGATTGACAGAGTTGCAAGTCTGCGTGCAGAAAACCAATGAGACTCTCAGAGAGTATATTCAGAGGTGGATCACTTTGCACCACACTGTGGAAAATGTCTCTGACCATCAGGCAGTATGCGCCTTCAAAGATGGTGTCAAGAACAGAGAACTGAGCTTGAAATTTGGTCGAACCGGTGACATGACCTTGAGTCGGATGATGGAGATTGCTACCAAGTACGCCAACGGCGAAGAAGAAGACCGACTCCGAAGCGGCAAGCACAAGCCGAGTCAGTCGGAAAAAGGAAATTCCAGTCGGAAACAGAAGCGGAAGGCTGAACCGGCAGCTCCTGGAGAGGCTCTGGCCGTGACTCAAGGAAAGTCTAAGGGGAAACCAAAAGGATCCTGGAACCCCAAGAAGGTGAAGGATAAAGAAGGGAACGACGTGATGGATATGCCGTGTCATATTCACACGAAGAAAGATGAAGAGGGGAATATCATTTACCCAAAGCACACCACTCGCCAATGTCGACTCCTGATCCAGCAGTTTCAGGGAAAACAGTCTAAGGACAAGGAGAAGGAGTCGGACAAAGCCGAAGACAAAGAGGACAGTGAGGGAGGATACCCGCATATCAACTCCACTCTGATGATCTTCGCAGATGTGGAAAGCAGAAGTCGACTGAAAGTAATTAACCGAGAGGTTAACATGGTTGCCCCAGCGAAGGCAAATTATCTGAAGTGGTCTCAAACACCCATCACATTCGACCAATCTGATCACCCGACTCATATTGCCACCCCTGGGAGGCAAGCTTTGGTGGTCGATCCAGTTGTCGAAGGCACTCGACTGACAAAGGTGCTGATGGACGGTGGAAGTGGGCTGAATCTGTTATATGCAGACACGCTGAAAGGTATGGGCATTCCGATGTCCCGATTGAGCACTAGTAACATGAGCTTCCATGGAGTTATACCAGGGAAGAAGGCTGAGTCTCTCGGCCAGATAGCTTTGGACGTAGTATTTGGCGATTCAAAGCATTTCCGCAAAGAAAAGTTGACGTTTGAGGTCGTGGATTTTCAAAGTGCATATCATGCCATTTTGGGGAGGCCAGCCTATGCACGGTTCATGGCTCGACCATGTTACGTGTACCTCAAATTGAAGATGCCCGGTCCCAAAGGTGTGATCACTGTCACCGGTGATAGGAAAAAGGCAGAGGAGTGCTTTCAGAAGGGCTCCAAAATTGCCGATTCCCAAGTGACAGCGGTCGAGTTCGAAGAATACAAGCAAAACGCAGATCCGAGTGACTTGCTGCGATCCAAGAAGCCCGCCACAGAATCTGCATTCCAGTCGTCCGGTGAGACGAAGCCTGTTCACATTCACCCGACCGACCCCGAAGCAGCTCCGACCCGCATCTCCACAACACTCGACCCAAAATAGGAAGAAGCGCTCATCCAGTTCCTCCGTGAGAACTGGGACATTTTTGCATGGAAGCCCGCTGACATGCCAGGTGTTCCCAGGGGACTGGCTGAGCATCGCCTAAGAGTCGACAAGTCTGCAAAGCCAGTCAAAGAACATCTTCGGCGGTCCGCCGTCCAGAAGAGAAAGGCCATTGGTGAAGAAGTGGCTCGACTGTTGGCGGCAGGATTTATCCGAGAGATATTCCACTCCGAGTGGCTCGCTAATGTCGTCATGGTTCCTAAGAAGGACAAGTCGCTCCGAATGTGCATTGATTTCAAGCACATCAACCGGGCCTGCCCGAAAGATCACTTTCCTCTCCCTCGCATAGATCAAATTGTTGACTCGACCGCGGGATGCGAGAGGTTGTCTTTTTTAGATGCTTACTCCGGGTACCACCAGATCCGTCTGTATGGGCCCGATGAAGTAAAAACAGCTTTCATCACTCCATTCGGGTGCTTCTGCTATATCACCATGCCATTCGGCCTCAAGAATGCCGGAGCCACATTTATGCGAATGATCCAGAAGTGTCTACTCACTCAAATCAGTCGGAATGTGGAAGCTTATATGGATGATATTGTTGTCAAGTCACGAAAAGGTTCCGACCTGCTCGCTGACCTCGCCGAAACATTTGCCAACCTCAGAAGGTATGATATCAAGCTCAATCCATCAAAGTGCACATTTGGAGTTCCTGGTGGCAAGTTACTCGGTTTTCTCGTTTCCGAACGGGGAATCGACGCCAACCCAGAAAAGATTGGCACTATTCTCCGAATGAAACGCCCTGTGCGAGTGCACGATGTCCAGAAGCTTACTGGATGCTTGGCCGCATTAAGTCGATTCATCTCACGACTCGGTGAAAAGGCATTGCCTCTTTACCGACTGATGAAGAAGGCTGACAAGTTCGAGTGGACTCCAGAAGCTGATGCAGCGTTTGCCGAGCTAAAAGCTCTGCTCTCCACCCAGCCGGTGCTTGCTGCTCCAATCAGCAAAGAGCCTCTGTTGCTCTACATCGCAGCCACAGGACAAGTCGTCAGTACTGTGCTAACGGTCGAGCGGGAAGAAGAAGGAAAAGCTCTCAAAGTTCAGCGCCCAGTGTATTATTTGTCTGAAGTCTTGACTCCATCCAAGCAGAGATATCCTCATTATCAGAAGCTTGTGTATGGAATATACATGACCACAAAGAAGGTTGCTCATTATTTCTCTGACCATTCAATCACAGTCGTCAGCGACGCTCCACTATCAGAGATTTTGCACAACAGAGATGCAACTGGTCGAGTGGCCAAATGGGCGATTGAACTTCTTCCCCTTGATATCAAGTTTGAGGCAAAGAAAGCCATTAAGTCCCAGGCAATAGCAGATTTCCTCGCCGAGTGGATCGAACAGCAGCAGCCGACTGAAGTTCACTCGGAGCATTGGACCATGTTTTTCGATGGTTCTAAGATGTTGAATGGTTCCGGTGCTGGGGTTGTCCTGGTTTCCCCCAGAGGAGATAAGCTCAGATATGTGCTCCAGATTCACTTTGATTCCTCCAACAATGAGGCAGAATATGAGGCCCTCCTATATGGGTTGCGCATGGCCATTTCACTCGGCGTCCGTCGCCTAATGGTCTATGGTGACTCGGATTTAGTGGTCAATCAGGTGATGAAAGAGTGGGACGTGAGAAGCCCAGCCATGACTGGATACTGCAGTGCAGTGAGAAAGCTGGAGAAAAAGTTCGAGGGGTTGGAACTCCATCACATACCCCGACTGAAAAATCAAGCAGCTGATGATCTAGCAAAGATAGGTTCCAAGAGAGAAGCCATTCCGAGTGGTGTGTTCTTGGAGCATATACATACTCCGTCAGTCAAAGAAGATCCTTTCACCGAAGAAACTCCGCAGCCCAAGAGTGCCACAGATCCGACTGAAGTTGAAGTCCCAGCGGTGGTCGACTTGATCATGGAGGTTTTGGTAGTCATTCCCGACTGGACGATTCCGTATGTCGCATATATCTTGAGGAAAGAGCTTCCGGAGGATGAGGAAGAGGCTCGACAGATCGTCCGTCGATCTAAGGCCTTTACCGTCATCAAAGGACAATTATACAGAGAGAGCGCGACTGGAGTCGGTCAGAAGTGCATAACACCAGAAGAAGGTCGACTCATCCTCAACGATATTCACTCGGGGACCTGTGGTCATCATGCGTCCTCTCGGACCATCGTGGCCAAAGCATACCGAGCCGGATTTTACTGGCCCAAGGCGAATGAGATGGCAAAGGAGATAGTAGATAAGTGCGAAGGATGTCAGTTCTACTCGAATATGTCGCACAAGCCTGCGTCAGCTTTGAAGACCATCCCACTCGTCTGGCCTTTTGCAGTTTGGGGGCTGGACATGATCGGTCCTTTGAGAACAGGACGAAGTGGCTTCACGCATGTACTGGTGGCAGTCGACAAGTTCACCAAGTGGATCGAAGCTAAACCAATCAAGAGCCTCGACACCGGTACTGCTGTTAGCTTCATCAGGGAACTAGTATTCAGATATGGAGTCCCGCACAGCATCATTACGGATAATGGGTCGAACTTTGACTCAGAGGAATTCAGAACCTTCTGCAACTCCCAGGGCACACGGGTCGACTACGCATCAGTCGCCCATCCGCAGTCGAATGGACAAGCAGAGCGAGCTAATGGACTGATTCTCAAGGGACTGAAGCCGCGACTGATGCGTGATCTCAAACACGCGGCTGGAGCTTGGGTCGACGAACTTCCATCTGTACTCTGGGGACTGCGGACCACGCCCAATCGGTCGACCGGAAGAACTCCATTCTTCTTGGTCTATGGAGCTGAAGCAGTCTTGCCGAGTGATCTTCTCCACAATGCTCCTCGAGTCGAAATCTACAACGAAGTAGAAGCTGAACAAGCGCGGCAGGACGCAGTCGACCTTTTAGAGGAAGAAAGGGAGATGGCTCTGATCCGGTCGACCATCTACCAACAAGATCTGCGCCGTTTCCACGCCCGAAATGTGAGAGGTCGAGCCTTCCAGGAAGGGGATTTGGTTCTCCGAGTGGATCAGCACAAACCACACAAGCTTGCTCCTTCTTGGGAAGGCCCTTTCATCGTCACCAAGGTTCTCCACAACGGGGCGTACCGTCTTTACAACGTCGAGCATAATATCGACGAGCCCCGAGCTTGGAACGCGGAGCTACTCCGCCCGTTTTACACTTAAGTTTTATCACTCGGATGAGTTGCAATAAAGAACTTCTGTAATTCATGGGTTTAGAAATAATTGTGTCAGCACTTTTTATTTTTGTCCACATAAAAACTCCCCCTCAGTGGGTGGCTTAGCCGCGAATCCGTTTCGCCTAAGTTTGGAAAAATCCTATCGAGTGGTGAGCCAGACTTCCACTCGGAGGCTTAGCTGCGAATCCGTTTCGCCTAAGTTATAAAATCCTACCGAGTGATGAGCAACCCTCTCACTCGGGGGCTTAGCTGCAGTCCAAGCACTCGCCTAAGTTTATCAAAATCCTACCGAGTGGTAAGCCAGACTTCCACTCGGAGGCTTAGCTGCAGCCTCGTGCTCGCCTAAGTTACAAAAATCCTACCGAGTGGTGAGCAACCCTCTCACTCGGGGGCTTAGCTGCAGTCCAAGCACTCGCCTAAGTTATCAAAATCCTACCGAGTGGTAAGCCAGACTTCCACTCGGAGGCTTAGCTGCAGCATCGTGCTCGCCTAAGTTTATCAAAATCCTACCGAGTGGTAAGCCAGACTTCCACTCGGAGGCTTAGCTGCAGCCTCGTGCTCGCCTAAGTTACAAAAATCCTACCGAGTGGTGAGCAACCCTCTCACTCGGGGGCTTAGCTGCAGCCTCGTGCTCGCCTAAGTTACAAAAATCCTACCGAGTGGTGAGCAACCCTCTCACTCGGGGGCTTAGCTGCAGTCCAAGCACTCGCCTAAGTTATCAAAATCCTACCGAGTGGTAAGCCAGCCTTCCACTCGGAGGCTTAGCTGCAGCCTCGTGCTCGCCTAAGTTACAAAAATCCTACCGAGTGAAGAGCAATCCTCTCACTCGGGGGCTTAGCTGCAGTCCAAGCACTCGCCTAAGTTTATCAAAATCCTACCGAGTGGTAAGCCAGCCTTCCACTCGGAGGCTTAGCTGCAGCCTCGTGCTCGCCTAAGTTACAAAAATCCTACCGAGTGAAGAGCAATCCTCTCACTCGGGGGCTTAGCTGCAGTCCAAGCACTCGCCTAAGTTTACAAAATCCTACCGAGTGGTAAGCCAGCCTTCCACTCGGAGGCTTAGCTGCAGCCTCGTGCTCGCCTAAGTTACAAAAATCCTACCGAGTGAAGAGCAATCCTCTCACTCGGGGGCTTAGCTGCAGTCCAAGCACTCGCCTAAGTTTATCAAAATCCTACCGAGTGGTAAGCCAGCCTTCCACTCGGAGGCTTAGCTGCAGCCTCGTGCTCGCCTAAGTTACAAAAATCCTACCGAGTGAAGAGCAATCCTCTCACTCGGGGGCTTAGCTGCAGTCCAAGCACTCGCCTAAGTTTATCAAAATCCTACCGAGTGGTAAGCCAGCCTTCCACTCGGAGGCTTAGCTGCAGCCTCGTGCTCGCCTAAGTTATAAAAATCCTACCGAGTGAAGAGCGATCCTCTCACTCGGAGGCTTAGCTGCAGTCCAAGCGCTCGCCTAAGCACAGGCACCTTGCTTTGAACCTGCAAAGGACATTTTGAGCCGAAGGCAATCATATTCAAGCGCCAAATTCAAGTTTGAATCGATGTCTAAAGGAACCGAAAGTGCTCAGGCGTCAAGCCTGTTAAAGTTTGTCGGATACAATTCCACTCGGCATACCGAGGCAAATTTAAAAGAGTCGAGCCAGAAGAAGTTTTTTACCCCTCCTGTGGAGGGCTGGAAGGTGCGACGAATTCATCAAGGTCAATTCCGTCGGCGATCCGAGTGGCAGCTGCAAGGAAAGTCTCCATAAAAGACCTGAAGTCGTGCTTCTTGGTATTGGCCACCCGAAGAGCCGCCAGCTTCTCCTCTCGTGCATCTTTGCAGTGGACTCGGGCCAGACACAGAGCGACATCTGCACCACACCGAGCCGAGGACTTCTTCCATTCCTGCACTCGACCAGGGATCGTGTTCAAGCGGGCCATTAATGACTCAAGGTCATTCTGAAGTGTCTCCTCAGGCCAGAGCGTCGAGTCGATGCGAGATGTGGCGGCCTTCAGCCTTGCGAGATAATCCACGACAGCTGCAACGCGAGACTCCAGTCGGAAAATATCCATGGCAACCTCGTCATTCACCGGAGAATTGACAGGGTCAAGGTTTGGCTCCAGTCGGCTGGTTTCTTCTTCAAAGTTTTGACAAAATTCTGCAAGGGTGATCACTAAGTCAAGGGGATAGTCGAATGGAAGAAGCCACAGTCAGAAATATTTGCCAAACATGGAGGTTTACCTTCGAGCATAAGAAACAGCTTCTTGGCAAAGCCACTCAGGAAGGCCTCCAGTTCAGTCTTCTTCTCAGTCAATTTGCTGACTTGATCGGTCAAGGCAGCTTTGTCAGTTCTCAGTCGACTGACTTCTTTGTTGGCAATCCCAAGAGCAGTTTTCAGGTTGGTATTGTCTTGTTCAAGCTTGGTGACTGAAGCTAACTTCTCGTCAGCAAGCTTGATCTTCTCAGCTAGCTCAAGGTCTTTCTTCTGCTGGGCCTCCCTTACCTTACCTGCAAGACACAGCAAGATCAGATGTTGAAACAAGCAAGAGGAAAAGCAGTCGTCAAGGTCTCACCAAACATACCTTCAGTCTCCTCCTTTGCCTTTGTCAGCTTCTCCTGAACCAGCTTCAAGCTCAGCTCGACTTGAGTATGTTTCTGTTCTAGCTCTGAGTAGCGAGCCACAAGATCACAGGAGTTCTGCGAAGAACCAATCGACTAAACGTCAAAAATAATTCACTTCCGAGTGAAAAGGGAAAAACACACGTTTCTAAGACTACAGCCGAATACAAGCATTCGACCGTAGTCTCGGGGACTACACCCAGTGGGTGCACTCAGCGTGCCCCCACTAATCCTGTCGAAGACAAAGTCGACCAGTCGACCTCAAAAAAAAAAACAGTGTGCGAGACGCATTCTCTAAGACTGTGATCAACTGCAAGCAGTCGACCACAGTCTCGGGGACTACACCCAGTGGGTGCACTCAGCGTGCCCCCACTGGTTTGCGAAATCCAGTCGACCAGTCGACTGATAGAAAGATTGACATTATAAAGCCTAAGGCCGACTGCCAGCAGTCGACCTTAGCCTTGGGGACTACACCCAGCGGGTGCACTCAGCGTGCCCCCGCTAACACGGAGTTTATTCGACACTCCCAGTGGGTGACTAATATAAATCCCGGAAAAGAAAAGTTTTTGGTAGCATATCCAACAGAACAAACAGCAGTCGACTGACCTGGACATTGCTTTGGAGGGCAGAGCTGGCGTCATAAGCTGCCTGGCTCGCATCCCGGATGGTCTTCAGCTGCTCCATCATGAGTCCCGCCTGGCGTATCGCCTCCTTCGCCGCACCAGCTTGGTCCTCTGGGACGTGGTGAGTCGTGAAGAGGGAGGGCTGCTGAGCACTCGTCAGTGGAGTCGCGAAGGTCACCGTGTGTCGAGTGGTGTTCTCTCCCTCCACAGTCAGAATTTCAGGCGCTGACACATCCTGAGGCACCTTGCTGGCGGACGCTTTTCGACTCCTCCTGTGCTTCAGCGGCTCTTCATCCTCATCATCATCAGGAAGATCGATAACAGTGTTGGGTGGAGCTGCAGAGAAGGGTCAGGATCAGAGATCGCGAGTCAGTCGACTAAGAATGGTATTAAGAACACAGCACCTGGATTCGAAGTTGCGGCATCCTCCATCTCGTGGTCATCGGCCCGGGCCGAGGTCTCAGAAGTAGCAGCACTGCAACTCCAAAGGATCAGTCGACTAACCTCAGTGTCGACCAGAGATAAAGTTCGCATAAGAATAAGAAAATATGAGCAACACAATTACCCTGAAATGGTGGGGATGGACACCTTCATCTTCGGCAGGAGCTTGGTCGGCTTCGATGAGGCCGCCCTGGGCTGCTTCGGCGCCTTTTCAGTCGGCGCCGGAGAGGTGGTCCGGGGGCGCTTGGTCGACTGGGTGGCGGTCGCAACCCCCTTACCACGTTCGGTCGAAGGGTCGTGGACAAGCTTCGACCGCCTTTCTGAGCGCGGTGGAACGACCTCCTCTTCCTCTTCTTCCTCGTCCTCGATGTCATCTTCATCACCTTCATCATCATCATCGTCGTCATCATCCCCTGCAGCATCCGAGTCCCATTCCTCCTCTTCCTGGCTCTCGCCCCCGCTCGCCTCGCCCCCGCTCGCCTCGCCCCCGCTCGCCTCGCCTTCCTCAGTCGAAGCTTGTGCCCCATTGGGCATCGAGTACAGCTCGGTGAAGGCCTAGCAGTCGCCCAAACAAGGATCAGTCGACCAGTCGACAGGGTTAGCAGAAATGAATACGACAAGACACAATGGAAAGCAGAGCAAGTGTACCTTGTTTGGGATGCTGTCGTGGTCGAGTGGAGGAATTCTTCTGGCTCCGCGCGGGTTGTCCCTGTTTCCGGTAACGGCTGCCATCCATCTCTCCAGAGTGACATCGTCGACTTCTTCTGGATGGACTCTAGTCTCGTCTTCGGGCCCGCAGTACAACCACATGCAGTGGCTCCTGAACTGGAGAGGCTGGATGCGACGCTTGAGGAAAACCTCCAGGAGGTCCATGCCTGTCACACCGTCCCGAACCAGCTGCACCACGCGCTCCATCAACATCTTCACGTCGGCTTTCTCCTCCGGAATCAGCTTCAGAGGGGAGGGCTTGTTCACTCGGTCCATGGTAAACGGAGGGAGTCCACTCGACTGCCCTGGCGTCGACTGGACCTGGCAGTAGAACCAAGTCGACTGCCAGCCCCTGACGGACTCGGGAAAGGACATGGGCGGGAAGGTGCTATTGTTCCTCACCTGAATTCCCAGGCCCCCACACATTTGGACGACTCGGGTCTTCTCGTCACCTGGGCTCGCCTTCTTCACGGTCTGAGAGCGACACGTGAAGATACGTTTGAACAAACCCCAGTGCGGTCGACAGCCCAAGAAACCCTCACACATGGACACGAATGCAGCAAGGTAGGCAATGGAGTTTGGGGTAAAGTGGTGGAGCTGCGCTCCAAAGAAATTCAAGAAACCCCGGAAGAAAATGCTTGGTGGCAAGGAAAACCCCCGATCGACATGAGTGGCCAGAAGCACACACTCACCCTCTTCTGGCTGTGGCTGCCACTCCTTCCCCGGCAACCTCGCAGCTCCGTGAGGGATCAAGCCCTCGTTGGCCATGTCGAGGAGGTCCTTCTCCGTGATGGTCGACTGGATCCAGTCGCCTTGGACCCAGCCTTTCGGCAGGCGGGATCTGGACGAGGATCCTCGGCGGCTGGTGGATCTCCCCTTCGCCTTCTCCGATGCCGACGCCTTCTTGGCACGCTCCAGCGCCGCCGTCTTCTCCTTGGCCATGGTCGCCGGTGAGATGCACGAAGGGAAGCGGTGCGGAGGCGAGAGCGGGCACGCTGAGCAGGGAGGAAGGGAGCAGAGGGAGAGAGGGAGAATGCTGAGGCGCAGCACAGAAATCCTCGCCGGGCACATTTATAAGGTCCCTTCCGAGTGGCTGACGTGTGGGCCCGGTCGATCTAATCATATCTGTGAGCAGTTATGAGGACTGGATACGTGGCGAAAAAGGCGGCGCGGAGATCGAGGCGTCTACGCCCCGTCCCATCCGAACGCCGCGGTCTGCCCCGCTTCGCGCGCGCCCCCAAATTTCGCACCCCGCAGAATCCGCGAACAACAAATCAGTCTGTCAGACGCGGTGATTCCGGCGATCCGTCGCTCGGAGATCGACGAAGCTCGAAAGATCACTCGACGCAAAAATAGAATGGATCGAGTCGACCGAAGACGAATTGCTCCCTGTCAACGAAGAGATTCTTTGATCCAGAACAGCGCACAACTAGAGCGCAAAGGTTAATCGGAAACGACATCAACTCCTTCTTCACTCGAAGCCTCAATCCATTCGGGGGCTAATGATGGGGTTATGTACCTAGGGTAGGGTCACGGACCTGTCCCAAGTAACTTACCCTAGGACATCCCTAGAAGAGGTCGCCTTCCAGTCGACCAACGAGGACTCACTCGACCAACGAGGACACACTCGACTGGCCTGAAGGACTCGACCACGAAGACGCACTCGACCACCAGGAGGTCAAGAGGCACTCTGCACCGCAACGGTCTGTAATTAAGTAGACTTTATGATAGTAAAGGCACTTTATGTGGGGCGTTACCAGTAACGCCCCAGACTTAACTCACCTTAAACCTTCTCCTACGTGGGCTGGCTGGGGTCCTGGCGCACTCTATATAAGCCACCCCCCTCCACAGGCAGAAGGGTTCGGCACCTTGTAATCCATACATTCATAATCCACTCGACCGCCTCCGGGCTCCGAGACGTAGGGCGGTTACTTCTTCCGAGAAGGGCCTGAACTCGTACATCCTTTGTGCCTACAACCTCTCCATAGCTAGGACCTTGCCTCTCCATACCTACCCCCCACTCTACTGTCAGACTTAGAACCACGACAACTAGCTCGTTGATCAACAGATAGTCATGGTTTCCTGACTATGGACATTGGATGTCGTTGATAACGGGATCACATCATTAGGAGAATGATGTGATGGACAAGACCCAATCCTAAGCATAGCACAAGATCGTGTAGTTCGTTTTGCTAGAGCTTTTCCTATGTCAAGTATCTCTTCCTTAGACCATGAGATCGTGTAACTCCCGGATAACGTAGGAGTGCTTTGGGTGTACCAAACGTCACAACGTAACTGGGTGACTAAAAGGGTGCACTACAGGTATCTCCGAAAGTGTCTGTTGGGTTGACACGGATCGAGACTGGGATTTGTCACTCCGTATAACGGAGAGGTATCACTGGGCCCACTCGGTAGTGCATCATCATAATGAGCTCAAAGTGACCAAGTGTCTGGTCATGGGATCATGCATTATGGTAAGAGTAAAGTGACTTTCCGGTAATGAAACTGAATGAGGTATTGGGATACCGACGATCGAGTCTCGGGCAAGTAACGTACCGATTGACAAAGGGAATTGAATACGGGGTTGATTGAATCCTCGACATCGTGGTTCATCCGATGAGATCATCGAGGAGCATGTGGGAGCCAATATGGGTATCCAGATCCCGCTGTTGGTTATTGACCAGAGAGCCGTCTCGGTCATGTCTGCGTGTCTCCCGAACCCGTAGGGTCTACACACTTAAGGTTCGGTGATGCTAGGGTTATTAGGAAGACTTGTATGTGATTACCGAATGTTGTTCGGAGTCCCGGATGAGATCCCGGACGTCACCTGGAGTTCCGGAATGGTCCGGAGGTAAAGATTTATATATGGGAAGTTGTCATACGGTCACCGGAAGGTTTCGGGGGCATATCGGTATTGTACCGGGGCCACCGGGAGGGCCACCTCTCTCGGTGGGCCTCATGGGCCATAGTGGGCAGGGAAACCAGCCCCTGGAGGGCTGGGCGCCCCCCCCCCTTGGGCCCTTGCGCCTAGGGTTGGGGGGAAACCCTAGTGGGGGCGCCCCCCTTGCTTGGGGGGCAAGCCCCCTCCCTGGCCGCCCCCCCCCCCCCTCTAGATATCATCTAGAGGGGGCCGGCCCCCTTCCCCCTTCCCCTATAAATAGAGGGGCGAGGGGAGGG
Organism: Triticum aestivum; assembly: GCF_018294505.1. Taxonomy (NCBI): domain Eukaryota; kingdom Viridiplantae; phylum Streptophyta; class Magnoliopsida; order Poales; family Poaceae; genus Triticum; species Triticum aestivum. The sequence goes on from NC_057810.1 coordinate 48,683,766, forward strand.
CTGAACACCTGATCCAAGGCGCAGCCCCTCCCCTCCCCAACACCTCTCCTCCTCCGTTGAGTGCTTGGCGAAGCCCTGTCGGAGTACTGCCTCTCCATCAACACCACGCCGTCATGCTGCTGCTGAAGCCTTCTTCCTCAACCTCTCCTTCCCCCTTGCTGGATCAAGAAGGAGGAGACGTCATCCGCTCCGTACGTGTGTTGAACGCGGAGGTGCTGTCCGTTCGGCACTTGGTCATCGGTGATTTGAATCACGGCGAGTACGACTCCATCATCACCGTTCTCTTGAACGCTTCCGCACGCGATCTACAAAGTGGTATGTAGATGCAATCTCTCTCCCATGACTCGTTGCTTAGATGAACTCATAGATGGATCTTGGTAAAACCGTAGGAAAATTTTTAATTTTCTACAACGTTCCCCAACATATTCATCTTCAGCATATCAAACATATGCAGAGCATGCCTGCGGCAAACTTTGCCTCTTACATAAACAGGATAGAAAACATATTGATAACTCCATGCTTGTGACGAACCACAAGCAGAATCAACTCCACGCTCATATGCAAGAAAATACTAGTCCCACAAAGTCGTACTAAATCAGCGACAAATTAATATGGATCGGAGAGAGTAACAAGATTTGGCGAGTGCCTTAAAAAAATAAGCTTTTGGACCTCATATATAATTATTTTTTCTGAAAAAAAGATAAACTCTCGCCCTCTATATCAATTGATGCACATAGTCATAATCACACATACATGGGTAACCCAACATACAAAATTAATGGATCCATCGAAAAAATGTAACCGTTGGGCTGCTTGCTTGTAACAAGTTCGCAATGCACCTCCAAGTGGGACCGTGGAATCCGACTATGTGAGTTCGTTTTCACGTCTCAAGTTGTGCAAATCATTTGTAACATTTAAAGTGATTGCATCATTTGACATAGTTTTAATTGTGCGGGACAAAATTGCCCAACAAAGATACAAAGACATGGAAGTTTTCGAAGGCAAATTATTTAAACTAGAGCATTGATGGGAATTGTTAAAAGAGTGTGACAAGTGGAAGTTGATTGAGAAAGAATCCCCACCGAAGAAAGGTTCACTTATGAACATGGATGATGATGATGGCCCACGAAACTTGAACAAGCTCGATGGAGACAAGAAACAAGGGAGAAGATCAAGAGGGAACACGAGGCATCGAGCTTGCGGGACAAGATTGTTGGCGTGGAAGCACGATCACCTATGGGGCAGGGTTGCCCCTTTGTGATTCCGTGAGGAGACAATCACATTGCACAAAAGAGCAGAAAACAGCAGGGCAACGCGGCGATGGACTACTCTCTTTTACCCAGGTTCAGGCCGCTTTGCAGCGTAAACCCCTACTCCTGCTATGGTGGATTGATGTGGAGGAACACGAAGATGCAACGAGCTCAAGCTCGGCAACGGTGCCTTGGGGAGAGCAGCGTGCACGTACAGATGCTCATGGGTCAAAATGTTCGAACCCTTTTCTAGGTTGCCTCGCGCCTCCTTTTATAGCTTAAAGGCGACCACAGTGGCAAAACAATCATTATCATGTGATTAGATGGTTAACAGTGTTATCATATCTAACTCTGGCAGTTAGGACAAAGTGCATTAAATGCATTGCTAGGTGTCATGTTAAGGTTGAAGCCCGGTAAGCGTGTCGCGCCGCTTATCCATCTTCTCCTTCTTAGCGTGGCACGCCATCTGGACGGGTGTCAATAAAGCTAATCTCTACTCCAGCAGGCCACCACATACCTGACAAAATCCACCTAGCCACTTGAGAGCTTGACACCACATCGATTAGTGACTTCCGTCCGATAAGGTGGAGCGGTGGCGTCTTGGCGTGGGTCTGTCGGTACGAGACATGTCGGGCTCTTGTTTTATGGCCTTGGCAGCCCCGGGGACCTTGTCGGGGGTGACTTGGGCTCGGTCCCCAGGCGTAGCCTCGACCCTGCCGGGCTCGCCTGCCCGGCAAGGGAGGCTTTTCTAGGGAGTGTTCTTGGTCACCTTGATCTTCTTATTGCTCTCCTTGATCTCACGAAGAGCGGCTTCTCTTGCTCATCTTACAGCAAGCCTTGATACTAAATGTACGACTTGTCGTACGCCGGTGCATAAGTCAGGGTGGCGAACACACATGTTCGTCGCACCGACAAAGATAGATGCCATGGTGCAATAAAATGAGTTGATGTTGGCGAATACATTGAAGGCAAAGTAAGAGTTGGCCGAGAAGAAGGCACAAGAGAAGGAAGAGAAGTGGAAATTGCTCAAGGGCGAGGGGTTGCGCAAGGCGGCCATTGAGGAGAGAAGAGTCTTTGCCGATGAGACCAAAGCCATGGCCAAGCTTCTTACCGAGGAGAACAAGATCATGACACTGAACCGCAATGACATGGACAACATCACCAAAGGCCGGGTGTTTCGGTGTCGATGGTGTTTTCCCATCAGGAGTTGGAACCAGTGTCGTTGATGCTTTCGGTGCCGGAGTTGGAACAAGTGCCGGTGATGGACTAAGAGGCGGCGATGGCATCGATGGCGGTGGTGCAGAGTGAAGATCATGACAACGGGTGAAAAGTAACCAAGATGATGATGGACGTGGTCGTTGCTTTTGCATGAAGTCCGTTTACGTTTGTCGTAGAAAACTATGCTTTAAACAAGTTTTGCGGGTAAACCTAGAGATAGTTATAAGCAATTAATTGACTTGGCTTGAATTTGACAGAGATGTCATATGAATTACACACCATAACCATGCACTGAATACTCTTCTTCCCAACTTCCTGCCGCAATTCCATATCCATACCACCACAGTACAGCATCATGAATTGTGAAGCAGGAATCATTCCATTCAACATCGTATTCAAACCCGCACCAGTGGCTGCAGATCTTACATCGACACGCCTAAACGATCACGATTTTACCATCTGTATATGTACAACCAAAGAACCAAGACCAGCAGGCCATTCCTGGTCTGGAAGGCACTCCCCCTCCTATGGCATCTAACCTTTCGTCTACTGTTCTTGTGTCACTGTTACATTCATGCCCCAACGTATACACAGACATGGAGGTAGCATTCGGGGTTCTTCAGGTTGTTGGCCACCCAGAGGAACGGTATGTCCATGTCGAGCTCGATGCCTTGCACTCTCACCAGCTTCAGTTTGGTCTTCTTGGCCACATCTGTCTCTTGCAGACCCGCCGAAGCTGGTTTCTCGTCACGAGGAGTGCCTGGACTGGTATCTGAACCGTCGGGTTCTGAGCCTGGTGTCGTCGCCGCGGGTTCAGGATCGGCAGCTCTAGCTGTGGGCTTCGAGCTGAAGAACTCCGGTAGCAACGTCTCCAAGGCATGTTCCAAGGCGATGTAGCTTCTACCTGCAGAACAGAGCAAAGTGAACTATATGTCAAGAAGAAATACTGTTATCGCAACACCATAACCACCGTGAAACAAAGGGTGTGAGTGGAAGGCAGTTGTAAACATGTAGTTTGCACAGTTTCAGGGGTGAACTCTGATTACAGTCACACTTGTTTCTCGTTAAAGAGGAAATCTTAAACCCTTTACCCTGGCTTTCTCGAAAGATGTCGCAAAGCAGACAGTAAAATAGTACTAGCATAGATAGATAAATATCATCTCAAAATAAATGGATAAATAGAAGCTGCACCAATTTTCCAATGTAAGAAATGTACATGTGCATGCTTCTCAGTTTGGGGATAATCTCCAGACGACGGTAATACAAAATATTTAACATTTTTCTGAAAAGCACTACTACATAGTTGGTGATTACAACAAGCAAAATCCTTCCTCAATACATACTGGCATTCAAATGATAACATAAATGTTGGCAGCAGAGCTACGTACCTCCCTCCTTCCGGATCTCGAGTGGCCGATTTATATAGGATACACTTTCCCAGTCACTGACAGGAATCGCATCTTCTAAATACTCGAGGTCTTCTTGAACTCTGCGCACGTATAATCGAACAGGTACCCTGCCTAACCAGGTATTAATTGGATAGATCTATCAGAGCAGATGGTGATTTCTTAATGCGACACAAATTCATTTTTATCGTAGATGTCTCTTAATGTCATACGACTCCAATAATGTATAGGTCCATCATTGTATTACTTGAAAGTGTATGTGAAGTTCTACGAATGTGAAAAGCATGCATCAATTAACTAATATATAAAAAATGCCCAAACAAAAATAAAACAAAATTAAATTTGGTATGAAACTTTCAACTAATACAAAACTAAACAGTTCAATGACAGAAGAGCATACATGGTTTGACAGATCCAGGAGATTCAGGCTCATCAGAACCTTGTCGAGGCCCTAACGAGGAAGTCCGTACTAAGAAGTCCTCTTCAAACGGTCCAAGCTTAAGCTTGGTCGAGATATTCATATAACTATTCAAGTCACCTATAATAATAACAAATTAACACGCTGTAGTCAAAGCACGAAAGTTACAAGCATTGAGAGTGTATCGTCCACAAATGGTAGAAACTAGGTGTGCTTCATACAGAAAGGTTGTTTCTGGCAAGCATACCTTTCCTCACTGATTCCCACATAGCAAGTTGATCAGCCTGGGACATATTCATCACATTCTTACTGTTTCCAGTTATGATGAAGGCAGCCTGAAAAAGAGAAATTATTACACTATTGTTTGAGATTGGAAGAAAGAGTTGCCGGTTAAGGCTAGTTCTCAAAACGAACCTCTTTCAGGGAATTGTTGTAGTTCCACTTTACACTATCTTCACCTTCACATGGTGATAATATATCTGCAGGATACCCCCTAAAATGAACCTACAAATTTTATGCGTAAGTTGTGTGCATACGGCGAACAACTGGAGCAATTAACAGGGAAAACCACATGTAGAAATGGAATAGCAGATTCATGCAAATGACTCATGTTTTCAGAAAGACTAATTTTTCAAAAAATACAATCAAAAATGTACCTGTAAGAGTAGATGGTTATAAACTTAGTTTCTACTATTCGCACACTGATGGATGGCTGATTGCAATTATAAGCAAGGATTACAAAATGTGTGGTATGCATATAAATATTTTTGCACTCTAATTGGTAATTTATTGAACTTAAGTGCTGAGTTAAGTAACTAACTATATCCTGAGAACATTATGGCATATAAATCTCTAACAGTATTTCCAGCAGACTTAAATGTTAAGAAAAAAGGCATAAATGAACCTTCAACACCAGAAAAACACCTTGCAAATTAAACAAATCAGAAAAGAAAACGTGTCTAAACAGAAGTGCTAGAGGACACATAGGCTTACTGTTAGATTCCATGGCCTTTCTGGATCTGCACAGAGAAGGTCGAAAAGAACACCAATGGGTATATACCTAACAATGCGAACATAAAAAGGGCTGTCAGCAAATAAAAGCGACAGCAATGACATGGGTTCTCAAGATTTCATAAGGTGATAGACCATCATTAATATTAGTAGGAGATAACAAATGTTACCATTTCAGTGGCAGCCCTTTATACTCAAACCAAACAGTATCAACACCTGGTGGGAGCGAGCTGCTGAAATGAGCCTTTATAGTCGACACCAACAATGGAAAATACCCAACTCTTGGCCCTAAAGTCTGTTGTAGACAAAATAAAGGTCAACAAATGAAACAGATACCCCTGTGGAAAGGAAGATAAGCGCTTTGGCAGGAGTAAAAATAGCAGTAATGTAATGTATGTGCTGCACACAGAGGTGTCGTCTTATTTTGTTGCATCTGCGGATATAAGAAGAAAAGATGCCAACAAAAACGAGCAACAGTGATCTCACATGGCTATCAGCTTGGACTGCGAGCTAAAATAGATATAATAGATGGCCTCTTAGCAACAAAATCTCTGACCACATTTTTAGGAATATATCTAGTTAATAGAGATAAGATTATGTTGCACACCATACTTTTTGTCATCTCTAGATTACGTGGCAGGATTAAGATAAGACTGCATTATCAACCTAAAATAGATAGCAATGTGAAAGAGAACCACAAGAATTTCATACGGCAGCAAGTGAAATTTGTAAAAAAAAATTATCTCTTTTTTTTCAGCACACCAAACATATGGAGAGCATGCCTGCTGCCTGCAGCAAACTCAGCTTCTTACCCTAAACAGGATGTGGAGCATACTAGAAAAGACTCTGTAAGCAGAATCATCTCCATGCTCATATTATGCAAGAAAAAAGTACCAAGCTTTGATGAGGGTTTGCCTTAAAATCCAGGCTTTTGGAGCTCACGGGCAGGCCAGAAGACCTCGAGATCTTCCACCAAGGGTCTAAAATTCCCAGGAGAGCAAGCAATCTGAACTACTACATATCAGCAACCGTGATCCTAGCATCCAGAAATCAAGAATCGCGCGGCGCCGAGATTTGGGATTTCGGACGGCGGGCACAGTGGATGGGGGGTGGCAATGGCATGTTACCAGGAAGGGCGGGGGCGGTGGGAGCGCGGTGACGTCGGCGTCGTGGAGGTGGACCTGGAGCGGCACGGCGCCGCCCCAGACCAGCCGCGCCGCCTCCTCCGACCACGCCGCCGCCTCCTCGCCCCGCGGCGCCGCCGCCATTGCTCGCGCCGTCGGAGGACGGCGTATCGGTCCCGCGCGCGGTAGACTCAGCCGAGCTCGCCGCCGGCGATGCCTCCTCCCGCGCCGCCCCGCGAACCAATCCGCCTCGCCTCGGAAGTTCGGATGCTTTGCTTCTGCTCGCAGAGGGGATTCGATTTTTTCCCCTGAGCTGTTCTGGAGAGGGGATTCTGCCCCGCTTTGTTTTTTCTTCACGTCATCGCGGTGGATTTGATTCGATCTCCGCCGTCCGATTCACCCAACAATTCACCGACATCGTGGCCTCTCCTGGAATTTTCACTTATTCGGCTATGATCGATCGTTGTGAAGGTGCGGAGCTGAATTATGAATATCAGCAATTGCACATGACGCTGAAATTTGATAACATAAGACATGGCGTATGAAAGTTTAGGGTAATTGACCGAATAACAAGTAGTATGGTCAATTACCCTATCCATCCACATTTTTGGACTCTTGTATTGTGAATTACTTGTCGACGATTAAATGGTTAGATACTTGTTGCATGCTATTCGAGGTCCTAACATGGGGTATTTTAAATTGATTAACCGAACTCATCGTGCTATCATTTGGCATATGGAATTATGGGCTTGTCAATGCATGAGAATTCAAATACACATGCTGCATGTTGCTGACATTATACGAAGTTAAAGCAACTAAAATATTTTTGCATCGACTCTTGCACACAGTTAGATGTAGAATTAAAAAACTAGGGCTAACTGATAAATTATCCTCATTAACAGATCTAGCAACATTGTTAAAATATGAATTATTTGCATCTACATAAGTGAATTGTGTATTCATATTACCACGGTGTATTTGCAAATCCTTGGTGATGATCTCTTTGGGGCCACAACGATCATGATGGACCATTAGCACTTCGTCTCCAACTAGTTCCCCAAAAGTGTGTTCACACATAAACACGTGTCTGTGTACCTCCAAAGCTGAGTGCAGTATGCAAGCACACGTCACTGGAGGAGTCACGTCTGGAGCGTGGTACGCATGACATGTCGACTACATTTTTAGAGGACCTGACCCCCACACACTCGGGAGGGATCCCGCCAGGGAGTGTAGCGGCTATGGGCTGCCGTAGGTCAACCTGATCGCCCCTAAGGCCTCAAGGTTTGCTATCGTCGAACAGGAAGAAAAACGAGGGAGAGATAAACAATGTAAAGGTAAAAGTGATAGATTGGCTTGATGATTGTGTATTGCTCAATCCGTCGTCACCACTGATCTATATATGAGTCGGATGCACTTCCTATACACAAGGAAATGACTCAAAACTTTGTCCAACAAGTCAAAACCTCTAGCCTGTCTCAGAGAGAAAAACCTGCAACCTTCTATTAAGAGTTGAATATTGGTCGGACATTGGGTCAGACATGGGTCTGACATTCTGAGTGGTGTCCTACTGAGGGCTTCAACCTTCTGTTAAGAGTCGGGTATTGCTTGGCTATCGGTCGGAATGTATGGCCTTATTTTTTCAAGCTTCTGTCCTTGACGTTGCTTCGGGTCTCCATGTCGGCGGCATGCCACGAGCAAAGCTCAACACCGCTTATGGACCTCTGAAACACCATCAAATCGAAGTTACGGAAACCTTGTTGATGTTGTGGCCGAGATATTGTAGGTCGAAGACGGAAGATGCCAACGACAATATTCTAAGAAATTGGTTGTTTTCTCAAAGAAGAAGGCGGTGCAGAGGGCTAGACAACAATCCCAAATCCAGCCAGATAGATCAAGGGAGACATAACCTAACAAACTCAAAACTGGTCAGACGTCACCGGTCGAAGAACGAGCCAGATAACGAAAATATGAAACGACGTTATCCACTCCGCCATAAGTCACCTTCGATGACCACCCTTATATAACACAAAGATGCAACCACATCCCCCGCTCCATAAAAGAACGGTGACAAGACCCCCCCCCCCCCCACCCCACCCTCTATGCTGCCACGAGTTTTTTTTAACACAGTACAGACGCAAATGCTCATACAAACATAGATACTACCATCTCTATGCGTGCACGGACGCACACCCTATCCCTGTGAGCACCTCTAAAAGACTAAGCTGGCACATCATCTTAAGATTGACGACGTCACAGACGCCTTCGTAGTCGATGTGAAATGTCTCCTTCCACTGAACGCACATCGCCAGAAGGGCTGATATAAATCCAGAAAAATGCCAGCACCTCGCCGGTAGGCCTGAAATAAATCCAAAAAAACATGAGCACCAAAAAAACATGAGCACCAATGTTAAGTCTGAGACTTAAACTCTGATGGGCAAAGAATACCACAGAGTCAGGGAAGCATCATTCTTAGCCACCATTGCCACCACTAGGAATGAAATTCTAATCCAAAGAGACTTTAGACTTGACACAGCGCTGCAACGCATTTTGGATATACTCCCTCCGTCCCAAAATAAGTGTCTCAAGCTTAGTACAATTTTGTATTGAAGTTTAGTACAAATTTAAGGCACTTATTTTGAGACGCAGGTAGTATTTTTTTTTGCATGCATTCCAGTGGTGCCATTTTTTTTTCTTGCGATCTGCGCAAGTTTTTTCAGGCCCTCGGGACTACACCGCCTATTAGAAAGCATGACTGCAATGTCAGAGGTAGACGAGAGAAACAAAAATTGAAGAACATAATCATGCAACAGTCAACATTCAGTGGCCGTGAGCTGAGCCGCACGTCCAAAAATATGCTGCATTTACAGATAGAGAGAGATGCCCAGTTGCAGTCAAGTTTTACATCTGGAATTGCAAGGGCTGCAATTTCTTCCAAAGCGCAATCCCAAAATCAGTATGACAGACAGACCAGCTACACCAGCATTGTTTCTCAAAACAAGATTCCGAACAGTCGGCTCGCGGCGCCCTAGTGAACGATCTCATCTCGCCTTCAGATGAAAATTCTATCGGGTTCTTATCGTTGCAAGCACCGAGCTCAGCATTATCTTCCTTCCAGCAGACAATTTACAGGTCTGAACTTAACCGCACACGGCATCAACCATTGCCCTGCTTGAAGTAGTGCAAGATGCGTGCGGTCAAGATGTCGACCCACGCGTCCGGTACGCCTGGCAGGCACCAGTGCATGCAGTCCTGCCCCCAGACGGCCACCGCGTCCTTCTTCCCGAGCCAGATAGCTGGATGGGCGTCGGCGCGGAACTCGCTCATGTAGGTCAGGTTGAGCAGCTGGATATCCGTGCCGACTAGAGCTTCCCCGATCACTGAATTTACTAATCTCGCTTCCTTGTTGACTCCCCCAAACCTGGGATCGAACCAAGAATCCAGCTGCACAGGATTTTAGGGGGGTCATGACTAATTTTATTTTTTTGAGGAAAATGTCAGATCATGAAAAGCTTGGACCTAGAATGGTACCTCGTGTTCTTCGAGGAGCCTCTTAGACAAGCAACTGCCGTTGTGATCCCATTCGCCTCCCTCAAAGTGCCTGGGTGATTGTGTGCGCCACAGCTTCATTGTTGTACTTGGGACCTCCCTTTCGATGTACGAGCTCATACTTTTGAGGACTACCTTCAGTCCATCAAAGATGCTGAGTGGAGGCTCGATTGGTTTTCCTCCTCGGTAGAAAACAAGGGGAGTCTCTTTTGGGAATTTATCCGGACCCCACCTGATAATGAGAAACGTAGTCATGACTCATAACCAAACTACAAATATAGTTGCCACAAAATAGAAGGAATGTATAAGAGCAATACACATTGCCATGCTAGTTAACACAGGATTTTTATTTCACAATGGTACGTATACCCGGAAATTTAAAACAAATAACATTTCAACACTGAAAGGAAAAAAGGCATTTCCTAGACACAAACAGCCCAGTTTCCAAGTAGTTCCAACATAGAGAATATGCAGCGTTAGCACTTACTAAATATTATCTTACGAAACTCATGAAGAAACTCAGTACCCCTTGAACGAAATTAAAGTTTCACCCTATGTTAGCGTGCACACAGTAAGAAAACATCAAGTAAACACTTACCAGTGTCCAGTGTTGAAAATGAGCACGTCGTAGAACTCGGTGATATTTGCCCAATCATCAGCAGGAATGTCAACATCAACTCTGTAAGTTCCCGTTATTCCATCACTCTGAGGTTTGGAATTCTCTACAGGCTGCCACCTTTGTATCATTAGTTATCACCATGTGAGTTTTAAGATTTTATCATATAAACCATACAGTCCTGTTCGTGTACAAAAGCACAAATGCATGCAGTTTTGCAGTTGAAATGTCAGATGCTATCAGTTTAAGTTTAATAAGTATGAACTTTTAAATTACTGATACAAAATTCCACATTACTGAAGCTCATACATCACGAAAGTAACGGAACTGTCTATGCATTCCTAACATATGGATATGGGAAACAAAACACGCAGTAACAGTATGATATAAAATGCTAACATCTACAAAGAAATCATCAAAGTAAAGGATGTGGCAGACAACAGAATCATAAGGATGTTCCGATAGGTATATCTCAATTTCATAAAATTGACAAAGATGTATTCTTATGCATTAATATACTTCAGCATCTGGAAAATGCTCTTTCTTGCGTGGATCTGAGAGTAAAGAGCATGTGTTGCAACCTACAATAAAAACGAAAGAAATAGCACAAGAATTCACTGTTCGGCAGACAAAACTACAGAATTGTGCTCAGCAGCCAACCACTGCAGAGATTAAGCATGTAGCACCATGACGCCACTTGCTATGGAATAATTCCTGATTTCTCTTAAGAGAGCAGAACTACCGCCACAGTTAAGTCTGAGTCCCTCACACACCAATGATGATGAATCATGAAGCCAACCACAGATCTTCCAAACCAAATAACTAGAAGTGCAAGTCATCCAGATTTCTGGAGGGTAAAAGAAATGCATCACCCGAATTATCTTCCGAGAATATTTTAAAAGTACCGGTATTGCACACTCATGCTTGCGACATCCCCTGTCACACTAACTGTCCCTGATTATCAAAAATCCTCTCTTTTCTACATACAGATATCACAAACAAACCAAGCAAACTGAATTCTTATAAGCAGCCATGGACACATCTAGTTGTATCTATCTACAGTTCGTCCACCCTACTGAAAGAACACAAAGATGCATTCTAGCTGCCCGGATCGGCGGATCCTAAATGCCACTATCCTAAGCAAGATAGATGTACAGTTCATCCTAATCAAAGTTTCTTCTCAGATAAAGCATTGATCTTGTGTTGCAATCTACAAGAATCATGGAGCAGCAGTTAGCAGACATGGTGGTAGGACTCACGTGTACTTGGCGAGCAGCACGGCGCGGTGGTACGCGACGACGACATTGTCTCGGGGGAAGTAGCCGCCCCGCCACGCGCCGCGGCGCTTCCACTTGCGCGCGCCGCCGTCGCCGGACCGGAGCGCGCAGAGCAGCGCGACGACCAGGTTCTCCGACAGAGAGTCCCCCACGAACCCGATCCGGCGCCGCCTGGCCGCCGCGAGGAACGCGGCGGGATCGAGCCTCGGGACGGCGCCGCAGCGGGAGGGGGCCCAGGAGAGCGCGGCGACGCGGGGGCGGCCGTTGCGGAGGCAGTTCCAGGCGTTGCGGTGGAAGGGGCAGGAGTTGGTGTAGAGGGGAGGCGGCGGGGGGGACGGGGTCGGGACCCAGCGGCCGGCGGTGGCGTCGGAGGGGGCGGCGCCGCAGGGGATGGGGGGCTGTGGCGGGGGCGGGGGAGGGGAAGAGGAGAGGAAGAGGAGGACGGAGATGGTGAAGGTGACGGGGAGGAGGAGGAGCAGAGGTAGGCGGAGCCGCGGCATTGCGGGATGGGGGTCCGGCCGGCGATCCCCCGGCGGCGAGGCGGATGAGACGAGAGAGAGAAGGGAAAGAAACGATTTTTTTTTCTGTTCTTTTTCCCGGTGGGCAGAGCTTTTCCCTTTCTCAAAAAAATTGCTCGGATATACTCCCTTCTTCCTAAAATATAAGGTGTGCTTCACTTGTTCAGATCTTCATTTCATAATTTTAACTATGATTTTCGCTCATTGTTAGATTCAAATCTGCTACGATCAATGTAACACAATTGATGCGTCACATGTGTCAACCCAGAAATCACACTGACATAAGAGCATTTCTAGCGGACCCCGTATAATGTCGGCCCGCAAAACGCGTATACAGTTTGCGGAAAACGACTTTGTGGGGCGGCGCGGACGGCGGCAGAGTCAGACCTCGCAAAAACGGATCCGTAAAAAATGATATTCGCAGAATATTCTCTTTTACGGGTCGGCTACGCGGGGTCTGCTCGGCCGCAGCCCGCGTCGACCCGCAAACCGAAAACTCCCAATGAGTGAATTTGACAGCGATTTCGACAATTGAGTTCAAATTCAAACAACAAAACATAGTTTGCACGCAAATAAAAGCATAGTTTTGTACGACAAACGCAAAAGGACTTCATGCAAACACTAGTAAAAAAGGACATAATGTGAAGCTCATTAGTCCCGATTTGTAATTAAATCAGCACTAATGTGATCATTAGTGCCGGTTCCAACGGCTAGGTGGGCGCTGGTCATTAGTCCCGGTTCATGGCGAACCTCTATTCCCGGTTCGTGCCACGAACCGGGACTAAAGAGGTGGTGGCAGGCTGGTCTGCGGCCCCACCAACACCTTCAGTTCCGGTTCGTGACACGAACCGGGACTAGAGATATACCTTTAGTCCAGTTTGTAACCAACCGGGACTAAAGATGCCTCTATATAAACCCCTTCATCCAGCCCGAGCTCTCTATTCTTCCCTTTCCTTTCCTCTCCTCTTTGTTCTTCCCCTCTTCCTCGAGCTTATCACACATTTTGCCTAAATTTTGTCAAGATTTGAAGGCCCCCATTCATTCAAGTGATCACAAAGGTTAGCAATTTTGTCCTTTCATCTCTCATTGCTAGATTAGCTCTTGCAATGCTCTATATAGTGATTAATTTGTGAGTTTTAGTAATTTGGGAGGAATTACATGTGGTAGTTTATTCGAATTATATGCAATTTGAGCCCAAAATAACTCTTAGTTTGCATATGTAGGTGTGGTTTACTTAGTGCCTTTCCGTCTCTGTCCTAACCACCATAGATCGCCTGCACCGTCCCGTTGCTGGCACCACCTTATGGTGAGCCTCTTGTTCTTATATTTTTTATATAAAAAATCATGTTTTGTGTGATTTAGATATATAGTTACTTGTATAATTATCTTACCCATACGTTGTTTGTTATACATAGTGCCATGGTTTTGATATCTGTTCCCGTCGACCCTTGTCCGGTTTATGATTCAGATGTGGTATATTTTTTTCTATAACTATTTGTTGCATTTCGTGTTTATGAAAAATTATGCCCATCAAGTTGACATAGATATTTTTATCTAGGAGGTATGTGAACCAAAAAATTCAATTGACCATATTGTCGAGAGGTGAAATTTAGTTGAAAAATGGAAACGAGCATTTGAAAGAAAAAATTGAAAAGAATTGATGATGTGAAGATGGAATTGGAGTTGCATCTTGTCGATTTCGTCGATGATCACAAGATCAAGATGCAGAAAATGCGCTTGAAGATTAGAAAGATTAGAAAATATGCCATTGATAGTGAGGCTTGGTATCATTATGATGTTGGTGAAGAAAATATGCCCTAGATGCAATAATAAAGTTATTATTTATTTCCTCATATCATGATAAATGTTTATTATTCATGCTAGAATTGTATTAACCGGAAACATGATACATATGTGAATACATAGACAAACTAAGTGTCACTAGTATGCCTCTACTTGACTAGCTCGTTTATCAAAGATGGTTATGTTTCCTTGCCATGGACAAAAGAGTTGTCATTTGATTAACGGGGTCACGTCATTGAGAGAATGATGTGATTGACTTCACGCATTCCCCGTTAGCTTAGCACTTGATCGTTTAGTATGTTGCTATTGCTTTCTTCATGACTTATACATGTTCCTACAACTATGAGATTATGCAACTCTCGTTTACCGGAGGAACACTTTGTGTGCTACCAAACGTCACAAGGTAACTGGGTGATTATAAAGGAGCTCTACAGGTGTCTCCGAAGGTGCATGTTGGGTTGGCGTATTTCGAGATTAGGATTTGTCACTCCGATTGTCGGAGAGGTATCTCCGGGCCCTCTCGGTAATGCACATCACTATAAGCCTTGCAAGCAATGTAGCTAATGAGTTAGTTACGGAATGATGCATTACATAACGAGTAAAGAGACTTGCCGGTAATGAGATTGAACTAGGTATTGAGATACCGACGATCAAATCTCGGGCAAGTAACATACCGATGACAAAGGGAACAACGTATGTTGTTATGCTGTTTGACCGATAAAGATCTTCGTAGAATATGTAGGAGCCAATATGAGCATCCAGGTTCTGCTATTGGTTACTGACCGGAAACAGTTCTCGGTCATGTCTACGTTGTTCTCAAACCCGTATGGTCCGCACACTTAAGGTTTCGATGATAGTTATATTATGAGTTTATGAGTTTTGATGTACCGAAGATTGTTCGGGGTCCCGGATGTGATCACGGACATGACGAGGAGTATCAAAATGGTCGAGACATGAAGATTGGTATATTGGACGACTATATTCGGACACCGGAATAAGTTTCGGGGGTTATCGGATATCTACCGGAGAACCGGGGGGTTACCGGAACCCCCCGAGGGTTTAATGGGCCACTTGGGCCCAAAGTGGAGAAGAGGAGGGGCGGCCAGGGCAGGCTGCGCGCCCCCTCCCCTCTAGTCCGAATTGGACAAGGAGGGAGGGGGGCGCCCCCCCCTTTCCTTCCTCCCCTCTCTCCCTTCCTCCCCCCTCTCCTACTTGGACAAGGAAAGGAGGGAGTCCCCTTGGCACGCCCTCCTCCTGGCCGGCCGCCCCCTCCCCCTTGAACCTTTATATACGAGGGCAGGGGGGCACCTCTAGACACAACAATTGATCCTTTGGATCTCTTGGCCGTGTGCGGTGCCCCCCTCCACCATAGTCCACCTCGATAATATTGTAGCGGTGCTTAGGCGAAGCCCTGCGACAGTAGAACATCAAGATCGTCACCACGCCGTCGTGCTGACGGAACTCTCCCTCGACACTCAGCTGGATCGGAGTTCGAGGGACGTCATTGAGCTGAACATGTGCTAAAACTCGGAGGTGCCGTAGTTTCGGTGCTTGATCGGTCGGGCCGTGAAGACGTACGACTACATCAACCGCGTTGTGCTAACGCTTCCGCTTACGGTCTATGAGGGTACATGGACACACTCTCCCTGCTCGTTGCTATGCATCACCATGATCTTGCGTGTGCGTAGGAAAATTTTGAAATTACTACGTTTCCCTACAGTGGCATCCGAGCCTAGGTTTTATGCATTGATGTTATATGCACGAGTAGAACACAAGTGAGTTGTGGGAGATACAAGTCATACTGCTTACCAGCATGTCATACTTTGGTTCGGCGGTATTGTTGGATGAAGCGGCCCGGGCCGACATTACCCGTATGCTTACGCGAGACTGGTTTTACCGACGTGCTTTGCACACAGGTGGATGGCGGGTGTCAGTTTCTCCAACTTTAGTTGAACCGAGTATGGCTACGCCCGGTCCTTAAGAAGGTTAAAACAACACTAACTTGACGAACTATCGTTGTGGTTTTGATGCGTAGGTAAGAACGGTTCTTGCTCAGCCCGTAGCAGCCACGTAAAATTTGCAACAATAAAGTAGAGGACGTCTAACTTGTTTTTGCAGGGCATGTTGTGATGTGATATGGTCAAGACGTGATGCTATATTTTATTGTATGAGATGATCATGTTTTGTAACCGAGTTATCGGCAACTGGCAGGAGCCATATGGTTGTCGCTTTATTGTATGAAATGCAAGCGCCCTGTAATTGCTTTACTTTATCACTAAGCGGTAGCGATAGTCGTAGAAGCAATAGATGGCGAAACAACAACGATGCTACGATGGAGATCAAGGTGTCGCGCCGGTGACGATGGTGATCACGATGGTGCTTCGGAGATGGAGATCACAAGCACAAGATGATGATGGCCATATCATATCACTTATATTGATTGCATGTGATGTTTATCCTTTATGCATCTTATCTTGCTTTGATTGACGGTAGCATTTTAAGATGATCTCTCACTAATTATCAAGAAGTGTTCTCCCTGAGTATGCACCGTTGCGAAAGTTCTTCGTGCTGAGACACCACGTGATGATCGGGTGTGATAGGCTCTACGTTCAAATACAACGGGTGTGAAACAGTTGCACACGCGGAATACTCAGGTTAAACTTGACGAGCCTAGCATATACAGATATGGCCTCGGAACACGGAGACCAAAAGGTCGAACGTGAATCATATAGTAGATATGATTAACATAGGACGTTCACCATTGAAAACTACTCCATCTCACGTGATGATCGGACATGGTTTAGTTGATTTGGATCACGTGATCACTTAGATGACTAGAGAGATGTCTGTCTAAGTGGGAATTCTTTAGTAATATGATTAATTGAACTTAAATTTATCATGAACTTAGTACCAGATAGTATTTTGCATGTCTATGTTTGTTGTAGATAGATGGCTCATGTTGTTGTTCCGTTGAATTTTAATGTGTTCCTTGAGAAAGCTAAGTTGAAAGATGATGATAGCAATTACACGGACTGGGTCCGTAACTTGAGGATTATCCTCATTGCTGCACAGAAGAATTATGTCCTGGAAGCACCGCTGGGTGCTAGGCCTGCTGCAGATGCAACTGCAGACGTTGTGAATGTTTGGCAGAGCAAAGCTGATAACTACTCGATAGTTCAGTGTGCCATGCTTTACGGCTTAGAACCGGGACTTCAACGATGTTTTGAACGTCATGGAGCATATGAGATGTTCTAGGAGTTGAAGTTAATATTTCAAGAAAATGCCCGGATTGAGAGATATGAAGTCTCCAATAAGTTCTACAGCTGCAAGATGGAGGAGAATAGTTCTGTCAGTGAGCATATACTCAGAATTTCTGGGTATAACAATCACTTGATTCAACTGGGAGTTAATCTTCCAGATGATTGCGTCATTGACAGAATTCTCAAATCACTGCCACCAAGCTACAAAAGCTTCGTGATGAACTATAATATGCAAGGGATGAACAAGACTATTCCCGATATCTTTGCAATGCTAAAAGCTGCGGAGGTTGAAATCAAGAAGGAGCATCAAGTGTTGATGGTCAATAAGACCACTAGTTTCAAGAAAAAGGGTAAAGGGAAGAAGAAGGGGAACTTTAAGAAGAACATCAAACAAGTTGCTGCTCAAGAGAAGAAACCCAAGTCTGGACCTAAGCCTGAGACTGAGTGCTTCTACTGCAAGCAGACTGGTCACTGGAAGCGGAATTGTCCCAAGTATTTGGCGGATAAGAAGGATGGCAAGGTGAACAAAGGTATATATGATATACATATTATTGATGTGTACCTTACTAATGCTCGCAATAGCACATGGGTATTTGATACTGGTTCTGTTGCTAATATTTGCAACTCGATACAGGGACTACGGATTAAGCGAAGATTGGCTAAGGACGAGGTGACGATGCGCGTGGGAAATGGTTCCAAAGTCGATGTGATCGCAGTCGGCACGCTACCTCTACATCTACCTTCGGGATTAGTTTTAGACCTGAATAATTGTTATTTGGTGCCAGCGTTGAGCATGAACATTATATCTGGATCTTGTTTGATGCGAGACGGTTATTCATTTAAATCAGAGAATAATGGTTATTCTATTTATATGAGTAATATCTTTTATGGTCATGCACCCTTGAAGAGTGGTCTATTTTTATTAAATCTCGATAGTAGTGATACACATATTCATAATGTTGAAACCAAAAGATGCAGAGTTGATAATGATAGTGCAACTTATTTGTGGCACTGCCGTTTGGGTCATATTGGTGTAAAGCGCATGAAGAAACTCCATACTGATAGACTTCTGGAATTACTTGATTATGAATCACTTGGTACTTGCGAACCGTGCCTCATGGGCAAGATGACTAAAACGCCGTTCTCCGGAACTATGGAGAGAGCAACTGATTTATTGGAAATCATACATACCGATGTGTGTGGTCCAATGAATATTGAGGCTCGCAGCGGGTATCTTTATTTTCTCACCTTCACAGATGATTTGAGCAGATATGGGTATATCTACTTGATGAAACACAAGTCTGAAACATTTGATAAGTTCAAAGAATTTCAGAGTGAAGTGGAAAATCATCGTAACAAGAAAATAAAGTTTCTACGATCTGATCGTGGAGGAGAATATTTGAGTTACGAGTTTGGTTTACATTTGAAGCAATGCAAAATAGTTTCGCAACTCACGCCACCCAAAACACCATAACGAAATGGTGTGTCCGAACGTCGTAATCGTACTTTACTAGATATGGCACGATCTATGATGTCTCTTACTGATTTACCGCTATCGTTTTGGGGTTATGATTTTGAGATGGCCGCATTCACGTTAAATAGGGCACCATCAAAATCCGTTGAGACGACGCCTTATGAACTGTGGTTTGGCAAGAAACCAAATTTGTCGTTTCTTAAAGTTTGGGGCTGCGATGCTTATGTGAAGAAACTTCAAACAGATAAGGTCGAACCCAAATCGGAGAAATGTGTCTTCATAGGATACCCAAAAGAAACTATTGGGTACACCTTCTATCATAGATCTGAGGGCAAGATTTTTGTTGCTTAATTCGGATCCTTTCTAGAGAAGGAGTTTCTCTCGAAAGAAGTGAGTGGGAGGAAAGTAGAACTTGATGAGGTAACTGTACCTACTCCCTTGTTGGAAAGTAGTTCATCACAAGAAACCGTTCCTGTGACAACTACACCAATCAGTGAGGAAGCTAATGATATTGATCATGAAACTTCAGATCAAGTTACTACTGAACCTCGTAGGTCAACAAGAGTAAGATCCGCACCAAAGTGGTACGGTAATCCTATTTTGGAAGTCATCTTACTTGACCATGACGAACCTGCGAACTATGAGGAAGCGATGATGAGCCCAGATTCCACAAAATGGCTTGAGGCCATGAAATCTGAGATGGGATCCATGTATGAGAACAAAGTATGGACTTTGGTTGACTTGCCCGATGATCGGCAAGCCATCGAGATGGATTTTCAAGAAGAAGACCGACGCTGATGGTAATGTAACTGACTACAAAGCTCGACTTGTTGCAAAAGGTTTTTGACAAGTTCAAGGGGTTGACTATGATGAGACATTCTCACCCGTAGCGATGCTTAAGTCTGTTCGAATCATGTTAGCGATTGCCGCATTTTATGATTATGAAATATGGCAAATGGATGTCAAAGCTGCATTCCTGAATGGATTTCTAGAAGAAGAGTTGTATATGATGCAACTAGAAGGTTTTGTCGATCCAAAAGATGCTAACAAAGTGTGCAAGCTCCAGCGATACATTTATGGACCGGTGCAAGCCTCTCGGAGTTGGAATAAGCACTTTGATAGTGTAATCAAAGCATATGGTTTTATACAGACTTTCGGAGAAGCCTATATTTACAAGAAAGTGAGTGGGAGCTCCGTAGCATTTCTGATATTATATGTAGATGACATATTGTTAATTGGAAATGATATAGAATTTCTGGATAGCATAAAGGGATACTTGAATAAAAGTTTTTCAATGAAAGACCTCGGTGAAGCTGCTTACATATTGGGCATCAAGATCTATAGAGATAGATCAAGACGCTTAATTGGACTTTCACAAAGCATATACCTTAATAAAGTTTTGAAAAAGTTCAAAATGGATTAGGCAAAGAAAGGATTCTTGCCTGAATTACAAGGTGTGAAGTTGAGTCAAACTCAATGCCCGACCACAGCAGAAGATAGAGAGAAAATGAAAGATGTTCCCTATGCTTCAGCCACATGCTCTATCATGTATGCAATGTTGTGTACCAGACCTAACGTATGCTTAGCAATAAGTTTGGCAGGGGGGTACCAAAGTAATCTAGGAGTGGATAACTGGACAGCGGTCAAGAATATCCTGAAATACCTGAAAAGGACTAAGGATATGTTTCTCGTTTATGGAGGTGACAAAGAGCTAGCCATAAATGGTTACGTCGATGCAAGCTTTGACACTGATCCGGACGATTCTAAATCGCAAACCGGATACGTGTTTATATTGAACGGTGGAGCTGTAAGTTGGTGCAGTTCTAAACAAAGCGTCATAGTGGGATCTACATGCAAAGCGGAGTACATAGCTGCTTCGGAAGCAGCAAATGAAGGAGTCTGGATGAAGGAGTTCATTTCCGATCTAGGTGTCATACCTAGTGCATCGGGACCAATGAAGATCTTCTGTGACAATACTGGTGCAATTGCCTTGGCAAAGGAATCCAGATTTCACAAGAGGACCAAGCACATCAAAAGACGCTTCAATTCCATCTGGGACCAAGTCCAAGTGGGAGACATAGAGATTTGCAAGATACATACGGATCTGGATGTTGTAGACCCGTTGACTAAGCCTCTTCCACGAGCAAAACATGATCAGCACCAAGACTCCATGGGTGTTAGAATCATTACTGTGTAATATAGATTATTGACTCTAGTGCAAGTGGGAGACTGAAGGAAATATGCCCTAGAGGCAATAATGAAGTTATTATTTATTTCCTCATATCATGATAAATGTTTATTATTCATGCTAGAATTGTATTAACCGGAAACATGATACATGTGTGAATACATAGACAAACTAAGTGTCACTAGTATGCCTCTACTTGACTAGCTCGTTTATCAAAGATGGTTATATTTCCTAGCCATGGACAAAATAGTTGTCATTTGATTAACGGGATCACATTATTGAGAGAATGATGTGATTGACTTGACCCATTCCATTAGCTTAGCACTTGATCGTTTAGTATGTTGCTATTGCTTTCTTCATGACTTATACATGTTCCTACAACTATGAGATTATGCAACTCCCATTTACCAGAGGAACACTTTGTGTGCTACCAAACGTCACAACGTAACTGGGTGATTATAAAGGAGCTCTACAGGTGTCTCCGAAGGTACATGTTGGGTTGGCGTATTTCGAGATTAGGATTTGTCACTCCGATTGTCGGAGAGGTATCTCTGGGCCCTCTCGGTAATGCACATCACTATAAGCCTTGCAAGCAATGTAGCTAATGAGTTAGTTATGGAATGATGCATTACACAACGAGTAAAGAGACTTGCCGATAACGAGATTGAACTAGGTATTGAGATACCGATGATCAAATCTCGGGCAAGTAACATACCGATGACAAAGGGAACAACGTATGTTGTTATGCGGTTTGACCGATAAAGATCTTCGTAGAATATGTAGGAGCCAATATGAGCATCCAGGTTCTGCTATTGGTTATTGACCGGAAACAGTTCTCGGTCATGTCTACATTTGTATGTGCATCTAGTGCCCCTTAGTGATTTTGGTGTATTGAAGACTTATAGGTTAAGGGACTGATGCGTTTGTGAGTGTACACATATCTATAAGTCTATGAGGAGTTTGATATTTACAAAGAAAGTTGACCCCTAAAAACGAAGTTCTTAGACTGAAGACTTTGGATTTCTGAAGACTTTCTGAAGACTTTGAAAGTGAAGAAATTGGTGTGACCTTGAAGACTTGGTAATCATTCAAGGAACATGAAGCGTGAAGACTTTTGTTTTCATAGTTTCATTTTCTCTTTCTTGAGTCATAGGAAACACCGTACTGTTAAAGGAGGGTCAAGGAAATACTAAGGAAAAATTTCCATGTGATGCTCAACTCAAAATCCTACACCTACCAATCCCTTCGAGTGAAGCCATTAAAAATCTCGCACAGTTCAGTCATTTTTCTTCAGTGATAGAGACGAAGTTCTTCTGGTCTCTGAGGAATTTGTTCTGACTGAAGAGTTAGGAATTTTCTAGTGCGGATTGCCTACCAAGTGAGGAACATGATAGCCCTGAGGAATTCAAACCCCAAATATTTCGACCGTTGCTGTGCTACGCGCCAGCTGTCCCAAAATATCTACCCACCTAACGGTCATATCAGACAAGGGCATTTATGTCTTATCATGTCGGGCTGCTCCCCGGCTATAAATAGCCACCCCCTACTGAGAGAAACTGACACATGTCATTTGAGAGCAACCCATCCTCCGAGGACTTTGAGTGAAAATCATCAAGTGAGGAAATCCAAACCCAAACCTACAAAACCCGAAGTGATTGAGAATCACTGAAGAGATTGATCATGTATGGATCCGACGCTTGTTACCTTTGAAGACTGTGCTTCTCCCAGACGGTTAGGCGTCAAGGTCTAGAGCATCCAATAGGAATTGTGGATCGCCGAGTGACCAAGTTTGTGAAGGTTCAGAAGTCACCTGAAGACTTACCACGAGTGATTGGGCGAGGTCTGTGTGACTTTAGCTCAAGGAGAATACTGTGAGGACTGTGTGTCCAGGACTGGGTGTCCTTGAGTTTAAATACTCAGCCGCTCCAACCAGATGTACAACTGAGACAACAGTTGGAACTGGTATACCAAATCATTGTCTTCACCGACCTTACTGGTTCTATTTCCTCAACTCTTTAAATTCCTCATGTATGTTGTTGTGTGCCTGTTCATATCTGTTTGAAGACATTGACTGAAGACTTTCTCAATTTCCTCAGTTCTATTTCTTCAGTCTGTCCGTCTTCTTCCTTTGTGTTATCCTGTGTTTACGCTTTCTGTACTCTGTGCTTGTCATCATTTAATCATGATGACTATGCTTGTGTTCTGTTATGTTCCTTTCTAAGTACTTATTCCGCTGCAAGTAGTTCTTCATTTAGGAATTTCCTCACCAGCAAATTCCTCAGTGAAGAATTCATAAAAATCGCCTATTCACCCCCCTCTAGTCGATATAACGCACTTTCAATTGGTATCAGAGTAAGGTACTCCCTTGTTCTGTGTGATTTTGGTTTAACCACCTGGAGTTCTAGTTAGGGCTGGAATTCGAGCCGAGTCGAGCCAGCTCGGCTCGACTCGCTAGAGCTCGTTTCGTTAGCGAGCTAGCTCGACTCGACTCATTACTATAACGAGCTGAAACCCAAGATTGGCTCGACTCGTATAACTCGCGAGCTGGCCCGTTTAGCTTGTTAAGCTCGTTATAGATATGAACATAAAACCCTCAAAATGATAAAAATGGTTATGTATATATTAAACATATATATCACTAAACAATTGTAATTTCCTTGTAACGCATGAGTCTCCTAGGCGGCTGGGCCTTGTTTGTGCTCCTAGAACGTAGGGTGCTGAGTGGCTTATCTTTTTTGTATTGGAGTGGTTGATCTTTTGTACCGACTACCGAGCGTAACGAGTTACACGAGTACTCATAAGATTGGCTCGTTTAACTTGGTCTATAAACGATCTTAAACTAAAGCTTGTCTCGACTCGTTATTCTTCGAGTTTGAGTCAATTCGAGCCGAGTCACGAGCTACTCGTTTAGCTCGCGAGCTTCGAGCTTTTTTTCCAGCCCTAGTTCTAGTTATGTCGACCACAGGTATGATCAAGGTGTCTGCTGGGTGTCCTACCTTGAATGGCACGGACTATCCCTACTAGAAGAATAAGATGCGAATGCATCTTGAAGCAATTGAAAATGATCTCTGGTATGTTGTGGAAAATGGTGTTCCCTCAGTCACACCTTCCCTGAATGCTGCTGATGTGAAGAGATTCAAGCAACTTGATTCTCAAGCAAAGAATATCATATGTGGCCATCTGAGTAAAGGGCAGTATGGTAGAGTTAGTGCTTTGGAAACTGCTAAGCTTATCTAGGATATGCTCTCCAAAGTAAACGAAGGAGTCTCAACTCAACGTGACTCTCGTGTTGATGTTCTTCGCAATCTCTTCAACCGCTTCAAAAGACTCGAGAATGAAAATGTTCAGCAAACCTTCGATCGCCTCATTGATATCTCAAATGAGCTTCAAGTGCTTGGCGCCACTGATATCACCGACCATGAGGTGGTGAAGAAATTGCTGAGATCACTCGATTCTTGTTTGACACTCTGGCACTGATGATTCAAGAGCGTGCTGATTACAAGTCACTTGATCCCGCTGATATCCTGGAGAGGCTAAACACTCATGAGTTCCAGCTTGCTGAGAAGAGAGATCTCTATGCTTCGAGCTATGGCAAACCACGTGCTCTGAAGGCCAAGGCAGTCTCTGAGTCTGAGGAAGAAGACTCTACCAGCAGCCTTGGTGATCCTGAAGAACTGAGCCAGGAACTAGCACTGCTCGTGAAGAAATTTCAGAAGTTCTCAAGACGTTGGAAAATCCTCAAGGAGCAACGATTCCTCATTCGGAGACTACAAGAAAAGGCTGTGCCACAAATGCAAGAAGCCTGGTCACTACATTCAAGATTGTCCTCAGTGGGACAAGGAATTAAAGAAGAAGAAATACAAGGATTACAGTTCTGATGATGCCAAGAAGAAGAAGAAATCTTCAAAGTCTTCATCATCAAAATCCTCAAAGTCTTCATCTCACAAGAAGAGCAGCTCCAAGAAGGCTCGGTCATTCATTGGCAAGGAAATGGATTCTAAGGCTGAATCTGAGGATCATGAGGAAGAGGAGGCATCCGAGGAGTCTGAGTCAGGTGTGGCAAGTCTAGCTCTTGCTACCGCATTTGTCAGCAAGTCTATCTTCAACTCTGAAGAAAATGGCAACACCAACAACGCTGATGAAGGCAATGATGACTACGCTCCCACCTATTGCTTCATGGCAAAGGGTGCCAAGGTAACTAAATACCCCTCCTCTGAATCAAGTGAGGATGAATCTGATGAAAATCTTAAGCCCAGCTACTCTAAACTTGCTAAGATTGCTGTGAAACAACAAAAGGTTATTGAAAAGCTTCAAAACATGCTAGACAAAAGTGATGATATGTTGGGTGATGAAATGGACCGCACTAAAGACTTAACTGAAAATCTTCAAAGACTTCAGTCTAAGTTTGACAACCTTCAAAGTCGTCATAACACTCTCTTATCTGATCACGAGAAGCTTTCTTATGAATTTCTTCAAAGAAAGCAAGATCTTGAGAAGCTAAGAGTGAATTATGAAGATCTCCAGAAGGAGCACGATTCATTACTTGCTCAACAAATCAGCGCTACTCAGGAAGAATTTGTTCCTCCATGTCTGAAGTGCATTGAACGTGAATCTGCTAATTCTTCACCCGAATGTTCAAATGCTTCAAATATTACAAATTCTTCACCTGTCTCTGCTATCACTAATTCCTCATCTGAGGACATTGCTAGTACTACTAATGATACAGGGCTGAAGGAATTGTACACAACAGGCATGTACAAAAGCCTCAAAGGGCATCAGATTCTTTGTGATGTGCTCAAAAAGCAGATCCTAAACAGAAACCCTAGGAAAGAGGGTATTTCCTTTGAAAGGAAACTCAATGCTGATGGAACATATTGGAAGCCTGAGCAGTACCCCAAAACCTCATGGGTTGCTGCAAAGGGACCTCCAATTGATCCATCCAACTTATCTGGCTTTACATGTGAATCTTCTCATTCTTCTGATGAGTCATTTGACTCTAACTATAAACTGTTCAAAAATCAGAATGGTGAAGTATTTGCTAGATATGTTGGGACTAACTGCAGGAACGGTTCCCCTATGAAGAAAATCTGGGTTCCCAAAAGTTATCTTGAAAGTCTTCAAGTGAATGTCCTCATGACACCACCAGTGAAGAACAGGAACCATAGATCCAATTCTTCATATGGACCTAATTCTTCACATGGATCAAATTCCTCAAATGGATCAAAGTCCTCATATGATCATCATCGTGCTAACCCTTGTGTTTCGCAGGGTAGAGCTAAGGGCTCTGAATATGAGCGTTATTCTTCAAATCATTATGTTCATAAGTCCTCGAAGAATTTCTCTGCTTATTCATATGCTTACCCTAACCCATGTTATGTGAAACGAAGTGGACTGGCTTCTATGCCACCTTTCTCATATGGTGCTCGGAGAGTGATGAATTTTTTGCCACCCCATCATATGTGGGTGGTGAAGAAAAAGAACTAATCTCTTATGCAGGGTCAGGTCTCCGGACGTGTTTAAAACGTCTGAAGAATTTGCTGGGGACCTGAACAGTGCCTGAAAGGACGCAGGCTAATCATGAAGAAATGAATTTTCATTTCTCACGTCCTCATACTGAATTATCTGTGCTATTGCTTGATGAAATTGATCTGATGATATTGATGTCATATTCTTCACTGATGAAGTATATGAGTTCGTAAGAAGCATTTCTGGAGCCTGAGTGGATTCAGGCTATGCAAGAAGAATTACATCAGTTCAAGCTCAACAATGTCTGGGAACTGGTCAAACGTCCAGATCCTCGCAAGCACAACATCATTGGCACAAAGTGGATCTACCGCAACAAGCAAGATGAAAATGGCCTTGTGGTGAGGAATAAAGCACGGCTTGTAGCTCAAGGCTACACACAGGTTGAAGGAATTGATTTCGATGAAACTTTTGCACCTGTTGCTAGACTTGAGGCTATTCGCATATTACTTGCTTATGCTAACCATCATGATATTATCTTACAACAAATGGATGTGAAAAGTCCATTCCTCAATGGTAAGCTTGAGGAAGAAGTATATGTTGCAACCCCCAGGTTTTGAAGATCCAAAGAATCCCGACAAAGTCTTCAGACTCAACAAGGCCCTGTATGGCCTCAAGCAAGCCCCTCGGGCGTGGTATGACACTTTGAAGGAATTCTTCATGAAGAAAGGCTTCAAACCCGGTTCACTCGACCCAACTCTTTTCACTAAATCTATGATGGTGAATTGTTTGTGTGCCAAATATATGTGGATGATATTATCTTTGGCTGTACTGACCAACGTTATAGTGATGAATTTGCCTATATGATGAGTGAAGAATATCAAATGTCTATGATGGGAGAATTGAAATTCTTTTTAGGTCTTCAAATTCGTCAACAATGCAATGGTATATTCATATCGCAGGAGAAATACCTCAAAGAAGTATTGAGGAAATTCAGCATGCAAGATTGCAAAGGGGTCAAAATTCCAATGCCCACAAATGGCCATCTATGCACTGATGAAAATGGTCAAGACTTCGATCAAAAGGTATACCGCTCCATGATTGGCTCTTTATTGTACCTATGTGCATCTAGGCTAGATATTATGCTTAGTGTTTGCATGTGTGCCCGATTTCAAGCTACACCGAAGGAATCACACCATAAGGCTGTGAAGCATATTCTTCGATATCTAGATCACACACCAACACTTGGATTATGGTATCCCAAAGGCTCTTCATTTGATCTCATTGGATATTCAGACTCTGACTATGCTAGCGATCGCGTGGACCGCAAGTCAACGTCAGTCACTTGCCATTTCCTCAGACGATCTTTAGTCTGTTGGTCCTCGAAGAAACAGAACCGCGTATCTCTCTCCACTGCAGAAGCTGAGTACATTGCTGCTGGATCATGCTGTGCTCAATTATTATGGATGAAGCAAACTCTCAAGGACTATGGCATCAACGTGAAGAATGTGCCTCTCTACTGCGACAATGAGAGCGCTATCAAGATTTCTCGCAACCCAGCTCAGCACTCAAAGACAAAGCACATATAGATTCGTCATCATTTTCTTCGTGATCATGTGTTGAAGGGCGATATCTCCATCTGCCATGCAAGAACTGAAGATCAGCTGGCCGATATTTTCACTAAGCCCTTGGACGAGAAGAGATTTAGCAAGTTGCGGTGTGAGCTAAATATCCTAGAATCTTCGAATGTTCTCTAAAATGGACACTCATCCTAACACTTATGCTGACTTGATGACTTAGATGCGCAACACACGAAGTAATGTTTTTCTTCAATCAATGAAGACTAACCCTCTAAGTGTGAAGAAATTAATGAAGAAATTGATTTTCAGAGCCCTATGACAATTGTACGTGGTGTCTGAAATCAGCTTTCTTATACGGTGGGTTACGCCACCACCCAAAGTTGAAAATCTTCAATTTGAGTTTTTCTTCGTTTTTGAAATTCCTAAGTTTTCTCAAATTCTTCAACTTGCAATCACTACTAAGGAAAAGCCTAGCAGCAGCGCGGGTTTTGGGCCTATCAGTAGCGCAGGCAGGAGCGCTACTGATAAGGCGCTACAGCTAATGCTTAGCAATAGCGCGTCTTGGCCCACGCTACTGCTAAATTGACTTAGTAGCAGCGCTTCATCAGAACATCACTACTGGTAACTAGTAGTAGCGCTTCTCCTTACCCGCGCTACTACTATTTTTTAGTATTTTATTTCTTTCCTTTTTCTTTTCATGTTGTATTCATACACCTTTACACAAGTTTTCATACAACAGGAATTTAGAGATTGTTTTTACATCATAATGAGTTATTACATCATGGGGTGAAAGAACCATGGACTAGTTTCAAGTGGATGTCCATCCACTTGAAACTAATCCGCGGTTCTTTCACCCAATGATATAATAATATCATCATCATCATCATATCATTAACAACTTAGCATCATAATACATCATTGTCATATAACACCTCCTCAATATCATCGTTTTTATCATTGACATCACATAACACCTCCTCAAGATCATCATTATCAACTCTAACACATTACCACATAATAAACATATTGTACCTCATAGGACCTATTACATTCGATTAAGACCTACTACATTTTCTAAGGTAAAATAACAAAAAACAAGATAGCCCCTGACTCTCCATTATGGAGAATGGAGATTAGCTTATCTCCAATTCTTGCCTTTCCTGAATGTTACTTCCAAGAACCTCCTTGCGAATGTCCATACATTTCTTCCATTCTCTGATGATCATGTGTTCACGGGTTTTAGAAATCCGATATACACAGGTGAGCTCCGTAGATTTACCTGGCAGTATGTTCAGAACTGAGAGGCGACCATGCAGAGACATCAGATGAGGCACACAATCCATCGGGAGTTTCTGTTGAAAAACATAATAATAACTTCGTAGTTAGCAATGATGTACTAGTTTTAGAAGTATGCAAAAGATGCACGGATGTCGTAATAGTAAAAAATCTTACCAGGGTATCTCCAGAGAAGTTATCGTTGTTCAACACATGCACTAGTGGCACGTATTCACCATAACTTGGAGGAGTTCAATAATAGTCATTGTAATTCTCAAGAAGAGTACAAAATGCGATCAGATGATTTTTCTCCTTATACGTTAATTGGGTGCCTTCGGTGTAGTGGGTTTTATCTACCATCTTCCGCACAGTCTTTGAAGAATCAAAATAAGCTGTCAATGGAAATAAGCTATCAACTATTTTGAAATAAACAATATAAATTAGTTAATAACTATATTTGAGAAACTCACATAGCGGTACAATCGGAAGCGTATCAACAAGGACCCAAATGTCCATATTGTCTTCCTCGCTGTCAGGATCACCAAGATCCATGGTGACAATCATACCCTCATAAAAACCATACATTTTGCAAAGTGCTTCCCAATTTTGGCAACCAAAATGGGTTACGCTCTGAGCATTGCACAGATTTACTTCAAAATCCATATCATGATGGGTCCTTAGGTGTATTTTCTTTGTTTCGAAATTTTCATGGTCTTCAAAACCCATCCTCTCCAAGACATAGCGTCTTGCATGGCATGGGATAAGCTAGTCGAATTGTAAAATATGAAAATTAGACGTTGAAATAGTTGAAGTCATGCTTAATGGAGAAAAAAACACTTGTCGTTGTTGCGTACCATTTCACAATCGAAGGTCTCCTCGAGCTTAATGCTGAAGCGCCGATCTTCATCCAGCCGAACGAACCTGTCGCACATACCTCGATCGTCGTGGCACCAGCTACACTCCCTCGGGAGACCGTCGTCGTCCGAGTACGACATTTCCTACAATCATAATTCAAAGATTAAAATTGTACATATTCTAGCACAAGTCATGCCAGAATTCACGACAAAATCCGGCATGACCTTTGCTAAAAAAGGACATATCGAGCGCCTGAAATTTGCCGGAACGGAAATTAATCAACACTCCGGCAAAACATAGGCCACTCGGAGATGTAAACTGAACATGAACGGCCACTTGGGCAACCACATATCCTATTTGAGCAACAACACAAGATATACAAGGATATTTGGCTGGTCTCACCTCGATGTCGGAGGGGGTCGGTGACTGGGACGACGGCGGGGATGTCGGAGGGGGTCGGTGACGAGGACGACGGAGGTCACCTGAAACCATATAAGTTATCACTAACAACAAACATGGCATGTTCAACTAGTTTTATTAATTCAACTAGTTCTTACTAAATATAAACTTACTATAAATAGAAAAAAACTAGTTCTTTCTAAAAATAAAGTAGTTCAACTTGTTATATTAATTATCTTACTAAAAATAGATTAGTTCTGTTAATTCAACTAGTTCAACTAGTTTATTAATTTACTTACTAAACTAGTTCAACTACAACTAAAGTAGTTCAACTACCACTACTACTACTAAAAATCTAGTACTAACTAAGCAACATCTAGTACTAGCTAACCCTAAATTAACATCTACTACTACTAAATCTAGTACTAACTAGTGGCAGGTGGTGGGGGGCGACGGAGAGGTAGCTAGGGGCGGCGAGGTCGAGGGCGGTGGGAGGAGGGCTGCCGGCGGAGGAGGGAGGAGGGGCGGCCGCAGGCGGAGGGAGGAGGGCGGCGGCGGAGGAGGGAGGGGCGGCCGCAGGAGGAGGGAGGATGTGCGAGGAGGATGGAGGAGGGACGGAAGGAGGGGAGTACCTCGGCGGCGGACGGACGAAGGCGGCGGCGGCAGCGATGCACGACGACGGTTTACGCGGGCGAGAGTGAGAGTGTGAGTGAGAGAGCCGGTCGTGCGCGTGGGGATAAGGTAGGGAT